>NW_009229609.1:0-3549 GCF_000690835.1 Fulmarus glacialis
ATATAAATATATATAAAAAGAAGCTCTTCATGCAGTGATTCGTGATCAGTGAGACACACATGCAAATATATGTTTATTATATTTGCAGTACATAAACATAAAATTACAATGAATATGTAAAATACTGTGCTACAATGTTTCATGTGTTTCAGCCTAAATGGCTGAAATTAAAGAAACAGAGTTACTTGCTCTCACCATTATTGGTGTAGTGTTTTCTTTTGGAATTCCCTTTGTTTCTTCTGAAATTTCTAATGGTTCTTATACAAACAACTGGTTGGCTTTTGTAAATTGTTGCTACTTCTCACTTCCAAGATAATTTTGCTACTACTGCTTTGCTCCCAGAGTTTTCTCTTTACAAAGACAGATTGCTTTGCTTCCATTGCATCCTCTCTTTCCACTGCATTCTTTATCTTGTCTAAAGAATTCTCATTTGCACAGGTTTTGAACATCTACTTTTCTTCTTCTCTGTCACTGATTCTAATCAAAGACTTCTTTGGCTTTACTTAAGGAGGAAGTGAGATTAATAGTTAAATGATTGGGAATCAGCTCCTGGTTTTATTTCTCCCCTTTTCTCAGTAGATATTGTGTCATCTATGATATAAAGGACAATTCTTTCAAACTCCTTTGAGGCAATAAACCTGGCTGTACTCCTCCCTCACTTATCACCACTTTTTATGAAAGTTACAGCCTGCTCATTAGAAAAAGAAACTTGTCACCAACCACTCATTTATTGAAAGGTGTGGAATATCCTATATGGTGAAAATGAACTACTTAGTGTAATTAACTATAGCTGTACAGTAGAATTTCAAATATACCTAGGTTCTCATGGAAAATGCAAGATCGTATCGTTCATGAAGATTATATTTAGATATCATACTTTGTGAATTATGTAGTTTATAGAAGATTCATTTTGCATGATTCAAAATACAGAATTATGTTAAACAACAGAAGATTTTTGAGATTTAAGTTGAAAAATTAGTTGCATGAAAGAGTTTTTGATGGGTTAGAAACTTGTAAAGGTGAAAAATTAATTTACATTGCTAGTTGTTTTCAGTTGTTCAATTTTTATATTTTAATATTAGTTTTAGTAAAACAGACAAGAAAGAGCAACACTTAGTCCTGTAAAAAATACTAATTATCAGGTGTTTTTATTTCAAAAGCCATTAAAAAACAGCTTGCAATTTTGTATGCAAATGCACTATCTCAGTTTATACAAACTTGGCTCTTTTTGGGGAAATAGCTATTTTACTTAAAACTGAAAGTAGAGGTGATATAAATACCATGTACTACATGGACAATATCTTTATCTGGAAAGGAAGAAGCTTCTGAGCAGGGGAGCCAAAATAGTTATAAACAAGGTCAATTAATTATAAGATGTATTGGAAGAAATACTGGTTGAAGTAGACACTGGGATGAGATTTTATTTTAGTTTGGTATTGCACACAGGTAAGGGATATTTGTCATTACCTCAAAAATGGGGGAAATGAATATGGTTTATATTATCCTGGAACGGCAAGCAGTGCTGTGAGGGCAAGACGAATGGCAGGAAATAACTTGCTGTTTTGAAGGTGAATCGTGTGGAATTCAAAATATAAACTGAAAAGGGAATAAAGAAAATTATTTGGCTGATTTAGAAACTGGGAACAGAGTGTGTCTATGCAGTGTATCTATTCCAACTGTGATGGCAATTTGTGGTAGTCTTCCATCTACTTCATTAGCCCTTGAAAGCCAAACAAAGCCCAGGAGGATATTTGGGGTGAGTTGTTCTTTCTGTCCTTCGTTGATGGTATTCCACTTCATAAAAGATACTTAAATATTCCTTGAGGTGGTACCAGAACCTAGCTGTTCTTATAGGTCAGTGTCCTAGTCACTTCACAGGGAGTCAGTATATATATGCCTCTTCATATAGTATTCTCTCTATTCCAGAGTCCTGATGACTTTAGGGAGCTGTTTGGTAGAGTCCTTTTCCTTCTTCCTCAAAGCATTTACTCACCTGAAACTGTTCTTGGAATGCGATCCTTGTTTGTGGATCGAATGTTTTTGTTCTTTAGTAATTTTATTTAGGTAGCATCTTCCTGACAATACAAATAATGGGCAAAGGGTCATATTTTACTTTTCTGCTGATTTAATTATATTGCTCCAGTTACTAAGAGCAGGCTCAGATCCAAGAATATAAGTTTAGGACCATAAATCAAACGACTGAAGTATTAGTAAAAGGGGTTAAAAATAGATGTTGAAATTATAGTAGTATAATAGCTTAATATAATTTCTGAAACAATTTACTCATTTCAAACGGTCTGAAACTCTAGGACATGTCAGCATTCATGGTCATTGTGTTTATGAATATACCTCCCATATGGATTTCTAGTGACCTGCTTCACTATCACTTAGGAGAACGTATGATGAATTATGTTCTTTGAGCTCATTCTGATAATTTTGTTAAATATACAAGCAATTACTTCAATAGTGAATGAACAAAATGTTTTCCTGTTTTATGTATTTTTTTTTTTATTTTTCATTTTTACTTTGATGATTCTTCTTTATTCTTTCTTTATTTCTTTCAGGGCTTTATTGCTCACTATTTAAGTAGTAAGTAGTAGCAAGGATGTTTCTGTATGAGAAACTAAAGGTTCATATACTCACCCATAACTTTATTTTCTCCTGAAGGAAAGAAGTTGCTGGTCTGCAGTCCTTCCATTTGTAGATAAATGTTCTTCCTGAAATTGCGTGTGTACGTGCATTTCCTGTAATGGATGATAATATAATTTCTTACCTGTTTCACACAGCATCAGTATTGTAATAAGAATGTAAAGTTATAGCAGATCAGGAAGGAAACCTGAACTCAAAAAATAAGAGAGAAAAATATGTAAGTTATTGGCTTAGGGATGAGCAAGTTTCAGGCATAAGAAATTACAGCAAATTATGCTATATAATATGAAAAAAACCTTACCCGCAGGTAAGAGAACTAATTTTCATGTTGTCAGTCAGTCATGGTTTTCCAGTTGTAATACTGATTCTGTGTGCTACCAGCAAATACCAGTTTGATCTGGCTCAGTCATGGGCACGTGGTCACATTTCTGTTGAACTATTCAGAGCATGCTAGGGTATATATGCTGACTTTATGCTTTCATAATGGCTTTATGTTGACAGACAGTACCTGGTTTGCTGTAATATCTGCTGGTATGAAGTTAATCTGTCAAAAGAATTTGAACTGATCTAGACTAATGGTGAATTTACACTGGAGCAGCACTTTGCATCATAGAGCTCTATTCTTCTTTTCCTTGATCTGGTACTAAGAGCCTAAAGCTGGACTTGCTGTGTTGTTGAACCATGACCTCATTAATTTACTGTGGTTGTATTGAATTGCAGTGAACGCCATACAGTGCATGCACAAAACTTTGCAACATATATTTGTCAGGCAGATATTTCAGCAAAAAAAAAAAAAGGAGTTGAAGTAATCCAATATGTAACAGCTAATTCCATTTTCATCTTCAGTTTAAATTAAACAACAGTTTGCTCTGGTCACACTTAGTTGACAACCTAATACCA
>NW_009229610.1:0-202 GCF_000690835.1 Fulmarus glacialis
CACTTTCTTTGACCTTCCTTTTCTGGCTGGCATACTTGTAGAAGCCTTTCTTACTATTCTTTGCATCCCTTGGCAAGTTCAGCTCCAGCCATGCCTTGGCCTTCCTGACCGCATCCCTACACAACTGGGCAGCATCCCTATGGTCTTCCCAGGATACCTGTCCCTGCTTCCACTGCCTGTGCATTTCCTTCTTGTCCTTTCG
>NW_009229610.1:974-43687 GCF_000690835.1 Fulmarus glacialis
GTAATGGCAGCTAGGTTGTAGCTTTCTAGCAGCACGGTGGCTTCCAACTCCTCCTGTTTGTTGCCCATGCTGCGTGCATTGGTGTAGAGACACTTCAGCTGGGCTGTCCACTTTTTCCAGAGAATAAACTTGACTCACCGTTATTCCCTGCGAAAGGAACGCTGCTTCTGTTTCCAGTGTAGACTCTTATAACTACATCTTGATAAAGAGAAAAATACACTTACAGAGAAATTATGGAAATCCTGAATGGTTGCAGTGTTCTGGGATGTGTAAATTACTATCTTAGTTAATTAGTCCAGCTCTGATAGTCATTTCTGTTTATGGTGCATTTACTTGGAGTGCACTGAATTAATTAGTACTTATTCCCTTTTCCTATATTCAGCTGGTTACTTATAAGGATCTCAAATGTAGTGTCCTTTGTGTGTGCAGAAAAATGAATTACGAGAGCTGAGTTGTCAGCTACCCCACTAAGCTCTGGGCATGGCTCAACGGGAGATGGCAATGGAGATGTTTGTTTCTGCCTCCAAAGCCAGGGCTAGCTTTCTACTGTTGCTAACACCATTTAGTGTGTAGCCTTAGCTCAGTTTTAAGCTATGCCATCTGGCCTTGATTCCCAAGGGGCCATTATTTCTCCTGGAATCGCTATAGTTAGAGCCTTCTCCAAGGCTGACCTGTGCTCTAGGGGAGGCTGGGAGGAATGGCAGTTGCAAAGCTGTGCAGAAAGCCTCCCCAGCAGACAAAGGTGCCCTTAGGTATGGGAAATTTATTTAGTGATAGAAGAAAAGTTGCTGTTGCTTGCAACAGCTGCATTAAAAAAAAATACATATGTCTTTATGTGGGTGGATCAGTATATGGAATACATGGAGCAAAAACTCAGGTGAGGCCATCTGTGTTAGCATAACGTGAGACACATGGAATGTATAATTATGCGTTCAAATTCTCGCTTAAGACTGCAATACTTCTTTTGTTGACTTGTCATCTTTCTAACAATCTGGAAGACAAATTTACTAGAGCATCCTATTGAACTGGTATTATAGGAAAATGCCCTTTATTTCAGAACATATTACCACACTAAATAAAGATAAATTCCAGTAGTATTTAAACACTTAATGACTACATTAAATCAAATACTACTGTGTTGCAGTCTTGGATGTCAATCAACAAATCCAGGTACACTTTGAACTGCTCTGATTTTGGCTGAATGCAGTGAGGCAAATTTATTGCTTTTGGTTGAACTTGTGACACTCAACATGGGGGCATTTTTTAATCTGGAAATGATAACTTTTGGAAGAGTTCACTTCCAAACTTTCAGGGCATCGTGTCCTAGGCATCAGAGTCAGCCCTGAGGTCAAGGGAACAGGTCCATCAGATTTTGGATGGAAGGAAAAATGACTAGAGTTGCTATTATCTTCTAATTAGGCTGTAGAAGGAATAACTGGCCTTTGGTACCCTTCAAATCTTTCCAGTTTAACGCAACACAGATGGTTTTCTGCTTCTCTCCATGTAAGCCAGCTGGGTGATTTGTCCTCCAGAGGACAAGGAGAAAAATGTTGGGGGATGAGTGGGGTGAAACTCTAGAGTGGAGAATGGGGCTGAGGCTGGGGATAGGATGGAAGCAGAAGAATCCAGGTGATGAAGGATGCTGGAATGGGTGGAGGAATGAATAGACCCTGGTTTAGTTCAAGGGGGAAAGGAAAGCACAGGTTCTCCATAACTCTAGAAAGAACAGAGAAACTTGGCATTGGTTGAAAGAAGAGAGCGGAAGCAACCTAAGGTAGGAAGGAAAGTATCTTGGAGTATTTTCAGATTTCCTCATGACACCCAGTTTGATGGGCATCTGGTATCCATCCTAACGGAAATGCCAAAGACCCAGTGGAGCTCACCAAAGTGAGTTACGTGAGCAGAGAGTGCTGAGAAGCTTTTCTAGGAGAAACTGCTAGGCCTTTTTGACATCAGAATGACAACGTGATGATCACATCTCCCATTTTTTTGCCATTATAGTAATGCCAAGAAACTTAACTATCTGAGTATTCAGCCAAGATCAGAACATGCACATCTTTTGAAGATAAACTGATCTCATATCCTGATAAGCCAGGATATGAGGTTCACTAACGAAGTACCTGTAGCTGCACATCATGGCTTGTCCACTGTTCTGGAGGCAGCATTGGGTTTGAGAGATCGGAGTCCATTGGTGTCTATAGCGTGGTCTTGAAACCCACTGCTGCTTCTTGCTACAGGTGAATTGGTACCAGTAATGTTTTTTTCATTGTTTCTCACCTTGATTATAGATGTGCAGTTTAAGTGCGTGTGAAAATACCAGCCTTAAGTAAAGCTAGGAGAGGATATACCAAAAATGCAACTTTCTTCCCTTGAGTTATAAATACATCACAGTGATGTGGCGGCAGGATGAGTGAGTTAGAACAGCAAGCTGATCTGACAAAAAACTATCCCTGCTTTTTGTGGTGGGCTAGTTCTCCCCTGGATCAGCTTGCTTTGTTGATTTACCAGGAGCTGCTGTGGAAAAGGAGATAAGTTAATGAGAAAAGGGGTCTGGTAGAGGTGATGAGAGAAAAGGAGGTCATAGCTAAATGAGACTCCACTGTGTTAGATTCTCTGTTAGCCTTTTTTGTTTTGGTTTGGTTTTTTCCGTTTTCTTCCTGCAGTGCAACCGGGAGCTTTCTTCCTGCTGTTTTAATTTCTTCCAGGATTGGGCAGCTGAGGATCAGCTCCCTGCCCGTCCCTTGCTGCCTGCTGCATCCCAGCCCCATCCAGGCGTAGTGGCGAATTGCGCTGGCGGTTCTTAGCTGCGTTGCAGATGACAGCAGAGCAATCCCATTAACCCGCCAGCGCGACTGCAGATAATCCTGGAGAACCAGGGCACCCAGCGCTGCCCGCGGCTGCCATCCCTCGCCCCGCTGCAGCCCCTGCCTGCCGGTGGGCACTGATGGTTGGGGCAGAGGAGCAGCACAGCATGGCTCGGGTGCATCTCCTCCTTCTCTGAGCTGCCTGCAGAGCTTCAGAAACTGGCCCATTTTGAATTTTTCCTCTTCCCTTTTACTGTCTGCTGTGTTTTGGCAGGCCTGTGAGCAGTGGCAGATATTATGATCTTGTCTGCTTGCCTGCAGGAGCAAGCTCTTTCTTGTGCACTGTGCTGCCTTTTAAGAAGTAGGTTTTGTTTGGTTTTGAAAGTTAATGGCTCATGCCTTTCAGGTTGTAGAGGAGAAGAATTATTTAAGACCCTCTGTGAGTTCCAGTTTAACATTCTCTTAAATAGGAAAGTTACGAATCCCTAAAAGCATAATTTGTAACATAAAAGCTATCAAAATGGCAGTGCAATCTGTTAAAGTGTGTAAAAATTTGATTCTCTGCAGTTTAAAATGTGAAATAAATGTACACTAATTGTTTTGAATGGAGATGAAGATGGTGTTTGAAGCCAGTCTTTAAAGGAATTAGCGAGATAGCACCGCAGTTAATGGTGGAGCACTATTTTTCAGTAATGGGCTCAGCAATGTTCTCTAATTAGCTTGCAAATTGATATTCAAATACAAGTAAACTGGCAATCAAATACAAGCAAAACATCTATGTAAGTAGACTTTGGTTTCTGCATTTAGTGTACCTGTATCAAAATTATGTGTGGGTGGAGGGTAAGCTCTTAGTTGTTTTTCGGCATGGAGCTTTTATTAGTGGTGGCTCACTGGTTACATTAGGTCAATATTTTGGTTCAAGCACATGAAAAGATAAAAAAAAAAAATATATCCCTTTTCTGCCACAAGTGAGTGGCTTTTAGACATTAGTAACATAATATTGAGTGTGTATGACGTTTTTCCTGACTTTATTTCTTTCACATTTTGTCAACTGGTTGTGCACATAGGATTTGATGTGTAGCTGAGTCAGTGGAAATTATTCTGTTGACTTTCCTGAATTTGGATCATGTTTATGTTTGTTATTAAAATTATTGCTGTATGGTTTAGCCGTTTAACTTTCAAGCCTTGTGCCAGAAACTGGATGCATAAAATATTACCGGTGTTGGTATTGTAGGGTTTTCTGCTGCATAGAGTGCAGGTTCTTAAACTTGAATTCAACTTAATGCCTGGCTTATGTAGTTTATAAACTTGTTTTTCCACAAAGGAGAACCATACAACAAAGCTGGTGCATAAGAACTGTTGTGGGGAAAGGTAAATAAAGATCATACATTTAAAATTTGGATTTCAGGGTGGTTTTAAACTCTTTATTCTCTGTCTATAAAACATCTCTCAGTCACTGACACACTGGTAACTTAACTACCCTCTGTAAGCATATTGTTTGTTGACAGATGGAAGTGTGACTGTATCAGTGGGTCAAGTATGTGATTTTATCATCCCCACATACTCCTTCCATCAGCTGTCCATGGTGTGTGTTCAGCATCATCTTTTATGCTAAAAGTTCTTTGGAACATACTTCCCTAAATCAAATTCTTATCACAGTGCATTCATTAAATCCAATTATTGTTTGCAGAGATTTAGCTTTCAGTGCTGGTTATCGTCTGAGTTCTTCAAGGGAAAAAACCCAAACAAAACCAAACCCCAAAAACTCATGTTAAGAGTTTTCTGTAAAGCAGCTAGTATGCTTTTTACACCATAGAAATAATACGTCAGTGAAAGTCTTTGGCTTTCTAATTCAGTATGTGCTTTTCTGTTCAAATAACCGCAATTTTCCCTTTACAGTGCTTTAGTGCATGTTTGTGCTTTTATAAAAAATTGATTAATTCGGTTCTCCGGGAATGGCTAATGGGGGGAGTGTAGGTCCCTTGGAGGTCGCAGGTTCAGATCCAGTCTGTCATCTGCATCCAGTAGCCACTAACTGATAGCTGCTTGGTAGGTTATGCAAAAAGAGCCTTGGTTGGTTTGGCTTTTTCTGAAGGAGTTTATGTTGAAAAGGTATTTGTTACGTAAGAGCAGAAATACTGCTGAAATTAGTGGAAACTGGGGCAGCACAAGCGAGCAGGGAGCGTTCCTGTGTATGAAGGTAGCTGGAGAAGGTCAATATCACAGTGCTTTCCAGACTGTCTAGAAGAGAGAAGCAATGAAATGGAGTGAAATTTTAACCTCTTGGAATGCATTTATGCAGAGCTGAGATATATTAGGGCAGGAGTTTTAACAGCTTGGAGCAAAAAGCACATCTAGTGTTTCAGGTGTTGGGAGGTGTTTTTGCCTACCTGTAATTGATTCAGTGCGCTTCCCAGAGCCGGAGTGAAGTCCATATTGCATTGAAACTCAACAACGCACCAAACAATAAAAGAAAACCCCTCTCATTCTTACGCTGCATGTCACTATCTGCACTCCTGACTGTGTCAAGTATCATTTAATTAAAACCTTGTCATTATGCTCGTGTGCGAATTAAATATTTAAGAATGATACATGTCATTATTTATAAAAATGGATCATTTTCTCCTCAGAGGAGGTGATTTTGTCAGTTGGTACAACTGCAAATGATATATTAGTTATTTCCTCCTCCTGATTTTTGTAACAAAGGCTCTGTAATTTACAGATGCTGAACAACAAAAAAAACCTCCAAAAAGCCAAAGTAGTCACTAAAATGAAAGATTTTGTTAGCCTTCAGTGGGTTTGTTATTTAAAGGAAGCAAAGCCTGCAAAGGCACAGGTGCACCTGGCTTAGGACCCAATTTTGCAAGAGGGATGTATGTGTTGCAATCCCAGCAAAGCTTCGCGTGGCTGCTCTGGTCTGCTGGGCAGGTCATAGCGCAGGGATAGAGCCTGGCTTAAGGTGGGTTTTATATTCCAGCTGATTTCAAACGAAAAGGAAAGTTATTGAGTCAGAATAGTATTGAGTTGTGTGTTCCTCTTAAAAAACCAATAAAAGTACACAAAGATGCTTCTTAATTTTTGAAGCTCCTTTTATCGTGCAGGACATCAATAATAGACTGAAGAAGTAAGCTCTGAACGTTTGTTCCTGTAAGTGATTATCAACTTTCACCTGGTACTTAAACTTTTTGTAGGGTAACCAAGTAAGATCTTGGAAAAAGCTGTTTTTGAGGACTGCCTGCTGTCCGCTCAAAGGCAGCTGTGTGACTTCTGTTGCATACCGTAGAAGAACGCTCTGCCTGGGTCCACTTGGGGAGGAAAATGTGTTGTGTTGCTTGTCTTGTTGCGCGATCCACAGCTGCGCGCCACGCGTGGCCTCGCCGGCAGCGCGGGGCTTAGCTGGAGCCGATCGATGGATGCGGGCCCCTTTGTTCGGTAGATCAATACGCTGTAATGAACTCGGTGCTCCAGTTCCCTGGTAAGGATCACTGGGGGGGATGGAACGGTGCCTGTTTTTCTGGAATGAATCAAAATGAAAATTATGTTTGAAGATTTTTTTTTTTTCCTCTCTCATGTAGGGATTGAATAACCTTTCATAGTTTCCTCCACAAACTCTGAAAATCCTGTAATATGAACTCCTAGGTTATCTGTGAACTGGATGCTATGTGTTTTTCATGATGACTTCTTTTTTTCATGAAATAAATTGATAACCAATTCAGTTAGAAAGAAATCTAAGAAAGTTTTGGAATACTTTGTTGTCAGTTTGTTTCCTGATTGTTATTGTTGGAGGTGGTTTGTGTTTATTCCTCTGGGTCAGACTTGATGTTTTTAATTTGCAAACAATCAAAATATTGTGAATGTGAGCCTAGCAGGTGAGCAGAGTCTGGTAAGGGTTATATGTAGTTCCTTACGTATTTTTAATTGCAATACCTTCTTGTAAAGCATAGCTTTGTAGAATGTGTAGAGATAGAAAAATGGTTTGATAAGCTGTTACGCAAGTGTTTTAATAATGTCTGTAAGTATTTATGATGCAGAGAATTTTCCAGGCTATACATAGTGTCAAAATGTCTGTGAAGGTCAAAACGTGTTTGCTTAGAGGTCTTTGTTTTTATTTGGTGCTAGATTTCTCAAGTCTCTGCATTATTGCTTTAGTAAGAATCTTGCTGTCTTTCATTAAAAACTTTTGCTAGCCATGCACTGATCTGCCACAGGATAAATTGAATTCTGAGTGTACTGTGCCATAAATTGAGAGGGAAAAAGGTCACCTTTGTGCGATAAATGCAAACTGTGTTGATACCATTACTCATTTTATATCACATACTTTATGTTAACTTTGCTAATTTTAACAGCAGCAAGAGGGAAAATGTTTTATTAACGAAATGGTAATATTAGACAAGTCTTTAGGAAGAACGGGAGATGCCAAGGGGACAGTCAGGTCTGTCATAGTTGGTAAGGGACAGACGGGTGGTCTTGGGTTGTTTCAGAATGTACCCGCATAGTTCTGATAAAATGATTGCGGGGTTAATACTAATTTATACACAGTCTCTCTACTGCCTTTCCAAACTCATGTGCATGCAGATGAACGTGGTATTTCTCATCTTTTGAATTGATGCTCCTACAAAATGTTCAACATAAATTTTCTCCACTGTAGTGAATATGAAGATTAAAGTTTCGCTTGTAAAATGCTTTTGCCACAGGCTGCAGAATTTTTAGCTGTTCCATGACTTGAATCGTCAGGTGTCCAAAGCCCTCTGAGATGGATTTTGCAGGTTCCAGGCAGTATTGTGGCTTTTAAAAAAAGTTAACTCGTCTGTGATTGAAGGACTTAAAAGATGCTGTCTTGTGGGATTATTGACAAGGGCCGGGAAGATTAGGAGGCCAATTTAGGAGATTGATTGCCCCAAGCTCCCTCACAGTAAGAGTACAGTTCCCCCAGTTCAGAGCATATAAGAATTGCAGAGCAGCAGCAGCAGCTCCCAAATAGAGAAGCGTATCTTGCTAGTGAGAGACAAACATAAAACGATGTTCTGTAAACTAAGGTTTTCTGATACTAGTCCTACTTGTGCCTCACTTTCCCAGACCCAAATGCATTGGGAGGTTTGGTGCAGAGGCTTTTGCATTGCTGTGGATGAGGTGGCTAAATTAAAGCTTGGTCTCTGTTGTGGTAGCGTAGAAGGTAGCAGGACCAAAGGGTGGTGGGCTGGGGGGCGGCAGGAAGAGTTGTTTTGGTGAGGGACTGAATGGTACTGTTTTCCTGATGTGAGTCACACTTCAGAAAAGAAGACAACCCAGTGCATCTTCACGGGTGATAGAGGAGCTTGGGCAGATTTGCCTTCTCACGTCTAGACTGAAGTTCTGTATTACAGTTGAAGTGATCTAAGGGTAAATTACCATTGGAGAGGGCAGTCCCATATCTCTTCCTAGCCCTGCCCGGAGGTCCAAATGCTTCTTGTGCACTGGATATAGTGGTTTTGCAGCCTCAGTATGAATCAATGCATTGGGCTGATCAAACGGCAGGCTTACCCTGGAGCGAAAGAGGAATGATATTCTCTTGGATCGGCCGGATGAATCAACTTGTCCCGTGGCTGCGCCGCAGCGGCTTCTGGGAGAAGAGGGAGATGGGACCATGGACTGCAAGACCACCTTCTTTGGCAGCATCTTCTGCCTAAAATAACTTCAATTGTCATACCAGAAGTGCATCCTAGCTGCGTCTGTAAAAATCCCTCATGCTCTACCGAGGTCTTCATCCTGCATCTCTGACTGGCCAACAGTATTGCTTTACTGTCATTTTAGATCTGCAGAACCAGACGGGTTGATTTGAGCATCTAGTATGCAAATGAGATGACCTTTTTGCTGTGATTACATTTTTTTTAATGAATGTATAAATCATGGATATTTCACCATTAACTCAAACCCTTCTGTGAAATACGAGAACGATGTGCAGCATTTTAATCTTTTCTCTAGTCCATCCAGTCTCTCTCCCTCCACTGTGACAATCCAGCAGTAAACCCTGAGACAAGTGGCAGTCTGTTCAGACAAAACGAGTTGTACGTCTTACTGCAGATCAGCAAGATGAAGTGAAGTAAGCAAGGCTGACTGCCATAGTTGCAAGCCACTTTTGCATGCACCCCCTCTTAAACTCTTTCTTCAGTCACCTGGCTTCATGTAAAACATGTCAGTCTACCCAGGCTGCTCCTGGAGCTTCAGCGGCACGCTCGCTCCTCAAACCCTTCTGTGTGAAGAGCTCAGAGGGACAGCTCTGCTGGAGCCTCCTGCCGTAGCTGAGGATGCCGCTGCCTCCGTGTATCCATGCTGGCTCTCTGCTGGAGGCTGCCGCAGGCTGCCTGCCTGGGCTTCGCCTCTGAGGGTGAAAGCCTCCTGGGAATTATCAATAAAGATGTGCTGACGCCAAGGCAGCAGCGGAAGAACTAGAGCAGCAAGGCAAGGATGCACGTGCCTTTCTGCCGGGTCTCGCTAGGCACTGTCCTCGGCAGAGAGGCAAGATAGGGGAGGTAGCGTTTTGGGGGGGAAGGCAGGGCTTCCCATTTGGTCACAGGGACTTTTGAAAGCGGTCTTGAGAAGTGGTGTACAGGTCTTTTCTGCAGTAAGTTCCTGTGGTGGCAGGGCTTGCTGCTCTTCAGGCACAAAATAGCCAGAGCTGAGGTTGAAGTCGTGTTCCAGGTATTTCTACTGAGGCAGTTGGGGTTAAAAAAAGGAAACATTCCCTGTGACCTGTAATAATCAGTTTGATTAAGTTTGGGCTGAAAACAACAGGAATGCTTCCTTTTAAACTGAAGACTGTGATTTGTTTTGGACAGCATTTTTAAAGCTTCCCTTTAAGGGGAAAAAAAAGAAGCCGCCTTTTAAATTATCTACTCCAAAGATCTTTATATAGCACAGTCTACTCCTCCTCTTAAATTAGTGGTCAGTATAAAAGTAATTCATCAAAGTGGTGGATTTACATAAGTATAAATGTGGTATAAGAAAGAGGAAAATTAGTTCCAGAGTTTCTGAGAATGCTTGAAATTCAAGGCAAATCTGGCTAGTCTAAAATCAACCACAAACTTACTAAGTTTCTAGTATTTAGATTTTTTGCTTTTTTGGAATATCTCAAATGGAAAACGGGGATTCTGTAGAATCTTCTACAGATCTTATATTCTGAAAAATATTTGCAAGTTATTTTTATGTATGTTACCTGAATGTTACAAGGAATGACAGTGATGCTGGTTTTCTGTTCGGGGATGAATAGGAATAAGGATGTCTCTGCAGACTAATAATTAGTGCGCTTTTGTGCATGATTCTGAATAACAGAATGTATCTGATGGTATAGGTGTGTTTCTTCAGATAAAGATTTTTTGATACCTGATTTTATTTTAATCTGAACCAGTGGTCAGGAGTTCTGTTGCTTCCTTTTTCTTATGACTTAAATGTTTTCCTAGTATGGGTTTTCGCTTAAAGTTGGATGTTTGATAGTACCTTTTCTTTTTAATTAGAATGCTGACGTGCAACTGCATAATCTAAACTTCCAAAATTACATTAGCATTTCATACTGGTTTACATGGATTATTTTTTTTGTTTGCCCTTGACTTGTAATGAGCCTATTAGCTACAAGCTATCTCCGTGCCCATGGGCAGATCCTGATTCTAAAAGTAAAAGCTGACAGCTTTGGCCAGAGGGGGCTTTTCAATGCAATACAGCGTGGCTTTGCCAATAATTTTAATTTCCTAAGCAGATTTTAAAAGAGATGGGGGGCTTTCATTGTTGAGTTAAAAAATTAATGAGAGAGACATTTCTTTTTTATTATTTTTCCTTTATATTTGAAATACTCTGTGCTTTTATGAGAACATTGTGAAGATAAATCTGCACTATTTAGACAGAAGTATTACAGAATGATTTCCTCATCTGAATTCAATGACTGCCTGCCTTGCATGGGTGAATACTTGTCATGGTCCAAAATTTCAGAAGTAGACTGTAATACTGGAAAAAGTAGGGCAATTTCAAGGAGTACTAGAAACTCGTTAATGTTCAGGTTTTCTGGAATCCTGTACAAGGCACTGAATGTGAATATACAAAGAAGACAAAAATCAAAGCTTGCATTTTAAAAGAAAGAATTTTGATATACTTGCATCTGCGCACCTGTTAAGTGGAGATCAATAAATAGCTCATGATAGTTAATGTGCACCTCAGTGTTATTGCAAGTATTCTGGGAGAAGAAGGAGGAAAGTACGAGGGAAAAACAGACTTGAGAGACAAGTCTCAATGATCTGATTAACTTTACCATGGGTTTTTCTTCTATTCCAAGTCACAAGTTGGGAAATTCACAGTGAGACAAAATACGGAAATACACACTTTCATGTGTTCTTACCGTTATAGTTTAAGACTGATAGTTACACATTAGTTTTGTAATTTTTTCGTATTTCTGTCAAACTGCAATAGATCTGAAAACCAGGGAGGTCTGTTTTTCTCAAACAATAAATGTAGAACGTCAATGACAATTGTTATATATGCTCAGCTTTCGTTAAATGCATGGTTTTGTTTTTTCTCGATTACGTTCTCAAAGCAGCAGAAAATAATAAAATTCCATCATTTACAGTCAGCACAGAAGTTACATTCAAAGCTTAAAATGAATTTTACTTTGTAGAAGTTCATGGTTAACACTGAAGATGAATCTTGCCATACAGTGCTGAAGAGCTGATCAGATCTTGTGAGCTGATGTAGCGTAGGAGCTGCAGGGGACTCTACAGGGAACATTATGCTACTTTTTGGGAATCCCTTCACTTTCCAGAAAAACACAGTCGCTGTTGGGACCTAGAGCCCATGTCCTTTGGTGTGTCAGAGGGAATGTCAAAGGGTTGGAGGTGGTTTGGAGGTGGAGTGCTTGCTGTGCTTGCTGTAGGAGAGGTTGGCTGAGGGGTGGCAGCTGCCAAAAAGGTCTCCTCCTTTGTTCAGCCACCCTGCTCTCTCGGAAGCGTTTCCTGCCTGCTTTCTCCATCTCCCTAAAAGGGAGAGCCAAGAACTCAAGAACTGCCTTTCCTCCCGCCCCCCCTTTCTTTTTTGTTTTTTCCCTTGCTAGTTCATTGCTTCCTGCTTAGCCAGGTAAAGCCTTGTAGCAGCGAGGAGCACTGGAAGGCCAAGCCCTGGTGACTTGGCATCTCGCCGCGTCTATAAATGATCTGTGGGTTTTGCAGAGCATGTATGCAGCGCTGGTACTACCACTTCCCTTTTGTTCTCAGAGTTCAGTTGACTGTCAAGATGTATGTCATTCATAACTGTGTAACAAAAAAAGATAAACTAGTGCAAGTATTCATGGTTTTTTTCCCTGTGACAAATTCAGCACAGGTATTAGTGCCTGTCTGTCTTTACACTTGGGTGTGGGCTTAAATTGATCACTACCTAAATTTCAAAAGCAGTGGTGTTTGGTGTTTGGGAACACTTTTGTAGCTGTATGACTTTGATATAGAAGGTAAGCACAACTTTGGAGAAGTTGGAAAAACAGGATTTCTAGCACAAAATCCTAAGAGTGGTTTCAAAAACACAGAGCAGTGTTCACAGTTTAAAGCACTTACACCTGAAAACTTCCTATTGAAAATGTTAAGAGACACGGATGGACTTTTCAATAATGCAGTAAATGTGCTGTATACTAAAGGCTTTGATTTTTAAAAAACAAAACCAAAAATACTTGGGTTTATGTATCTGTTGTGCAGCCTTTGTCTTTTGTTTCATGCCATTCCTCATGGAACAGTTCAGTATGTAATACCAGTTTTTGACACCTAATCCAGTCTGTCATCTTCCATATTGCAGCCTTTGCTCTTGAAAGGATATAGTCATACATACAGGAGACTACCACGTGGAAGAAAAGTATCTAGCTCATAGTAAGTGTAAGGCTAGTTGGAAGTCATTTGGTTGCCTTTACTGAAACAAAACATTGTCTCCTTAAATGATTTGTCACAGTCGGTTTGTTATACTGCTTGGCTTTGTGTGTATTATTGGTCAAGGTAGCTTGTGTCCTATCACTGCTTCTGTCCCGTATTGGTTTTCTATCTCACCAGCACTGTGCTGCCGTAGCTCATAGCAAGACTTATTTCAGCAGTGGTCTGTCTTGAGTTTACTGAGTCTGGTGTGCTGATCTAGAAACCTTTGTACTGTGCACCTGGGAAGGAAAGCTCTGGGATTAGATCGCTCTGAACGGAGCCACACGTACTAGTGCGGTCTTGCCGCCCACTGACAGGCGTGATACCAGAGGCAGGGGCACGGGCAGCCCCCAGGCGTGGGGGCATTTCTGTGCCGTGGGAGGGAGGGCAGTGGGCAACTGGGTTTGCTGAGGCACAGCGTGCCACCAGTTCTACCGAGCAAGGCTAATCTCTATCTAAGGAGATTAGACCTGTGCTCCACCCTTGCACTGGGAATGAAGGCTCAATCGCAATCTTCAAAGTCTTGTGTGACTCGAGGTGCATTTCTTAAAAGTGCATTTAAAAACAGAAAAAAAGGCAAGGTCTCAAAGAAGATAATCTTCCTATTGAAGAAGGGTCTAGCTATAGAATAAGCTCCCAGAGACTATCTTAAGTAGAATGGCCTTCAGCAAGAAAAATAAGTCTTCTCAAAGGGCAATTCTGTTTCACTCCTTGCAGCAGAAGAGACAATATAAGAAACCCTAACATAAAGTCTTTTTACATGTTCAGCTGAAATAGTCTTTTGTAAAGAAAAGTGAGAAAAATGGGGGAACCCCCCTCACCTCAACAGAGGCTCAGGGTTGAACTTCTCATAGAAGACAGATTGCAGCAACTGCTGACCTTTTGCTGTCAGTATTTTTAGCATGGAGAAAGATGGTGGTTTAACCGTTTTTTTTTTTTTTCCCTTTTTTTTCCTGCTCTAGTTTTTTAGCCTCTGTTAATGTAGTGTTATGTATTGGAGAAGGAAGTTTTTTGTTGCTACCAGTTAGTGTCTGTTCTTTAACACAGTTCTTATTTTTTTTTTTAAGTCACGGAAGATAAAGACAAATAAAAAAGTACCGAGTGAGTGAATTCAGAGGGAGACCAGAAAGTGCACGTGCATCAGACTTCTCTTTGAACGCTGCAGATACCAAGGCTATTTAAAGCAAGTGACATAAGAGATGTGGCAGTGAGTTGATGGCCCTTATCTCTAGCTGTCACCTCAGTGTCAGATCCGATGGGAATTGGGTGCGCAGGCACATGTGCCGTACGCCCAGCTGCCGTCCTGCCGCAGCTGCGTGAAGGTCAGATGCTGAAGGCATCTCTGGTCATCTCCAGGCAGCTCCCAGGATGGTAACAGCAGAAAGCGGCTGTGGTTTATTTTGGTCCAGTGACTTTGTCTCTGGCCACAGAGCAGAGATATGAAATAAGAAGGACTGCATGCCTCCAGGAGCCTGTAGTGGGTGTGATTTAAGAAGTTATCTGCAGGTGACAGGGTTTTCCATAAACTTCAGCATATGGATATTGGCTGTCCTTTCTGCTAGATCTATTGTTAGTTGGTAGTCGTTATTGTTTCATGCAGTAAGTAAAGTTAAAATGTAAAAGTGAAATTTTCAGTCAAAAGTGAAGCAAAAATTAAGACCCCAAGGGAAACAAGCAGTGCAGATTTAAATGATGAATAGTTTTAATAGCACAGTGAGTAGCGGAGCATGTTTCTGTGGGCATCCTTTACAGCTGAAAGAGGAAGAATTGGGGTCAAATCCTGCCATGCTGGATGGAGAAGTCATTGTTTCTCCACTGGCACAGTCTGTAAGGTATGACAATCAAACGTGCAAAGGTGACACAAAAAGTACTGTTAAAAGAAATAACATAACCTTAAGGTAGAAAAAACCAAAGAAAAATCATAACAATGTGAGCAAAAGTCTTGTGCTTCCCATTTGTTTGTCTGTCTAGCTATGTAAAATCATGTAGATCTAGTAATTTAAAGTTACCAGACAGTAATACCAAGAATCTTTTAGGTGGTTACACCTGACATACAACCCAGCTGTCCATACCCTTTGCCTACTAAATTAACCCAGCTTTTAAAATGCCCAAAGAAAATACTTAAGGGGAGGAGAGTACTACACTGAAGTACAGCACCCTGGAAGTTATTTTTGATGTAGAAAGAACAAAAAATAGAAATTGTGACAGTTCTGGTAGGGGATTGAACTTTTTAGCAGTTGGTGACAACTAAAGTTTTGTGGGTGCAGTGTTTTTGTTTTATTGTTTTTACAGGTCCAGTTTACTGCTGAAGTATGTTGACTTGGTGGAGATGGGCTTTATCAAGTTGCTTCTTATACCAGCTGTACACTGCTAATTCTGTAGAACCTGCCTTGATATTCCCTGCCCTAAAAGAAGGCTCATGCCCTCCATTTCCCAGTGTTAGACCTGTGAACCACTCTAAGTGTGGTTCAGAGGTTTGATAGAGAATTAATACATGAGAGAATTAATGTCCATTGCATTAAATCAAGATGGTCTTCTGTCATCTTTTACACTCCCCAAGAGCGAAGAGACTGGAGTTCACATACTTACTTGCCAGCTGAAGTCTAAAGAGGGATGTGATCAAGAAGGAGAATTGGGAGGAAGATGTCAGGGGTTTAAAGCTCTTTCATAGTTTTCCAGGCAAAATTTTGTTAGGAAGGACTTTTGTGGTGATGCTTTTTTTGTTTGCAAAGCTGAAAAGCTCTGTGTAGCGCAGGCTATCATTATCGCTATCCGTGGTCTAACCATTGCGCGGTACGCATATTTTGTGATGTCTATAATCTTCTGACAGGACAGGGCTGTTGAAATGCCACGTAAAGTTCATTCCATCCTTTTTACTAGTTAGCTAAATTATCTTCAAAACGCTGGTTTTGCTTCGTGGCAAACCTCGGAAGACATTCTCTGGGGTTTTCTGTATGTAAGAACTAATGACAGTGTTACAAAAATAGCCCCAAACTTCTTTGAGTTGTCTTGCTCCACTCTTCATTTGTTTTCAGAGTAGCTGCACGTAGGCTAAATTGACCTTTTTGACTTAAGTTTGTGCCATGCAACAAAAAGCTCTGGAGTTACTTGAAGGACTCCCCAATCTGTCTTCTCTATACTCCCACTATATTCCTACCCTCTGCACGTTTTCATCCTGCTTTCCTAAATGCAGACCCCAGCACTGCTTTTGCTACCGTTCCTGCTGTCGTCCTCCTCCTCCATATCCCCAGCCTGCCAAACCAGAAGGCCTCATCTCCTCAGTGCATACCTCAAGAGCCAAATGCACCATTGCTTCAGCATTACAGGAGTGGTACTCTCCTACGGGAACAGGTTACTGTTGTCACCTGTGCCGTTGTCAGCTAGCAGGTGGCAACCTCCTTGTGCATATGCTTAAGCTGTGGCACATCCAGACGGTGGAAAGCAAAACCTACTATCCGTTGCTTGTGTGTGCCAAAAACATTGTAGGCGTAAGGTAGATATTTCTAGTGCTGTTGGTTCTAACTAGATCACGCTGCAAATGTACCTTTCCTTTCTTGAACAGCCTCCTCATCTCTTGTATGAGACAGCCCTGTGAGATGTGTGCTGTTGGGAGTTAAGGCATCAGGCCCACGTGAGGTTTGTGTGCTAAGAACTGATCATCTCATAAGGCTCACAGTGGAGTAGGGATTGTTTTTTGCTCTTTTTCCATTGTAGTATATAAATAGTATGCCAAATAGTAGAATTATTCTTAAGAGATGGTGTGCATTGTTGAGAGTGTAATAAAAGACGAGAAGTGCAGGGAGGCACAACAAGGAGGCATAAGTAGTTGTGCAGGAATGGGAGAAGTTATGCTGCAGTTGTCTCTGCTCTCTTGGGATGTGGTGCAAGACCAAAGTTAACTTATTTTGTCATTAAACCCATAATCTGTCAAGCTACTTAAATGCTTGTGGTTTTTGCTTTGTAGAAAGCCTTTCCACAAGATGCTGTACTCAAAGGGCTGTGTTCATTCTCCCAGAGAGATTATAGGGTGGGGAGAGGTGGGTGTCAGCTTAAAAATAGGGAGGGAAATTTGCTCCCCCTTTTAACTTTCTTTGTAGCAATGGTAAGGGTAGACTTTGAAGTCAGCCTGCATTTTAAGTTAGTAATTTGCTGAGGGAGGAAAGTGTGACTGGTTGATTTTACTACAAAGGTGTCTGAGATGACGAGGATATTACAAGTTTTGAAAAGTTTTTAGATAAACGCCATACCTTCTGAGAGTACAAATGAAGCGCAGAAGTCCAACCACCTTTCTGCTCAGAGCAAACCCGATTTTTAGTAGCTCTGCGTTTGGCTTTGCTGCTGAGGTCTCTCCTAATGGGCTGGAAAGAGTTGGGCAGCAGCCGCCTGGTGAAACCCCGAGCACCAGCCCATCGGGGTGCGCTGGCAGAGCCCCAAGCATGGGCAATGGCATTTCGGCTGCTCGCAATCGCAGCAGCTGGACTTGTTTAGCTGGGTACTTCCCCTCTGTCCGTCAGCACCGGCTGAAAGGGGAAAAAAAAAAAAAATCCACTGACTTAGATTGCAATTGGAAGAAAAAGTTAATGAGGGCATATGTTAAGAATGAATAAATGTCCAAAAGGAGTTTATACTTACAGATGTTTTGAGCGGTGAGTAGCTTGCAGGGCTTTATTTCCTTGCCGGGAAGGGACCTCTTGGTCAAACGCCAAGACTGAAGTGTTAGAAAATGAGTCTGTTTATCTCTTCACCATTTGTCATGCTCACTGAACATCTAGATTTTTTTTTTTTTTAATTAACTCCCTTGCAAGCCCCCTCCCGCCCGTATTTCTCACTTCCCAAACCGCCCCCCCCCAGCCCCTCCCCACCAGTTGCGTGTTACTGTTTTGTTTGTTGACCAAAACAGTGCTAGTGGATTTTTAAACAGTTTCAATTAAAAAAAATCTGGATAATTGGGTTTAATTCATGGAAGAATAATATCTGTATTGTAAACAAGGAGTTCTTTCAAGATAAATCTTGTCAGTAGCTACAAGAATGATACTAAAGGAAACCCACTGTTTTAAGGCCCAACATGGGAGGATTTTCTTTTGGTAGACAGCAAACGGTGAGCTACAGAAGATGTTAGTGGTTTGTCTTCATCTCCTTTCTGGTTTGCAGGCTAACTAACCAAAATGTATGAAGAAAGTTTTTGCTTATCCTTTTCAAGAAAGCATTGCCTCAAATGAGGCATTTGCAAACGCTAATTTTTTTCTTGGTGCAGGTGGGCTAAAGAAGCAAGTTGTAGGTTGTGTGCAGTTTTGGGAACATAAATTAATCAATGTACATACATAATTATCTGTGGCACATTTTTGTATGCATACAAGAGCTAGAAATTTACAAACAAGTATGATTTCTAATACAGTGAAAAATGATTTTCTTAAAATTAATTTCTTTATACTCACTAAAATATAAAATGACCAAAAATAAGCATTCTTGTTGGGTTTCTTTTAAATTATTTTTCACAGGTATATTAACTTGAAAAAAGATAGAAGGTTATAATTTCTTTAATGGCTTGTATTTACAAAACTGTTCAAGAGGATTTTTTAATTGAAATTTATTTGGATTCTGTGATGGTCATTTTGACACCAAACCATGTTTTCTCCAACATCTACATCAGCTATTTGGGCATAGGTTAAAGCTTCTTGCTTTCCATGAAGTTTTGAGATGATGATAATTTTAAGGCAGCGGCTTAGTAATCCAAAAAGGCCAAAATGCTGTGCTATGTGGTATTACAATTACTATTTTTTAAATTTCTTTCTTAAAAAGCAAACTTGAAATGCATAATGTTAATTATGGAAAGCATGGGTCTGTTTGACCGAAGACCCTCTGTGCTTTCTTCCCTTTTCCATTGCGACTCAGATAATTTCATTTCTGATGCTGCCCAGAGTTCCATAACATAATTCTGAGCAGACTAAATGTTCAGCTTCATCTAATGACTTCCGTGTACTTTTGAACTGACTGCATAAATTATATAGCAGAAGATTCATGCACAAAATATACAAATATACTGAGCAGCAGTAAATGGGGTTTGTGGATGAAATTCACTCCATGCAGATGGCCCATTTAAGACACTTCTACTTGACAACCTCTGCCAAACAGACGTTTGCGAGAGGAGGGAGAGTAGTAAAAGGATGAAATGTAATCCTGGCACAGTCTAAAAGGACAAGCTGTAAGTAAGCATCTCACTTGACAGCCTGTCCAGGATTGGGGGATCAAATAACTTGGGTGCAGTTCTTTCTCTTAGTTTTGTGTTTGTTTTGGAGGCTGCAAAAAATATTACTTGAGTGATAGAAAGAAAAGTAAAATAATGTGATTTTTGCTTAAGAACTCGGTTATTAAGAGGGCAGCAGTCAAATTAAGGAGTGGTCACATGGTAGTCTGAGTGCCATCCCTCAAACAGGGTAAAATCTGGTGTGTGGAGACACTATACTGCATAAAGATTTAAAATTAGACTCCAAGAAGGGAAATGTAAATTCTGTGAACTGTGCCTAAGTTACGGGGAAAAATCAGAGGGAACGAAGCCTCTGGGCAGGCTGACGGCAGGGCTGCGGGGGTGCCCTTTGGGACAGCACCCTGCCGTAAAAGCAGTAGGCAAAAATGATTACGTTACGTTGTTAAAATAAAATTGACCTTAGAATTTTTTTTTTTTTTTTTTTTTTTTTTTTGAGGAAAAAGCATCACATAAATATAACATTATTTGGGGCCCTTATTTGTATTTACAGCTCTTGACAGAGCTATCACATTTAGAGGAAAGTAATGATGCTTTTCTTCTTCTAGAAGATAATTACTGTAAACAGCAAACATCAAAGGTCAGTGTTGCCAGAAAACTCTTTAGGATATTTGAACAAGCTATTACCAATTAGGAGGCTATATCTCTTACCTAGGGGGTGTTTTTTTTTAAATACAACCCCTTAGGGTGGAGAGAAACCTTACAAAAGGTATTGTAACAGCCTTTTATCTAAAATTGGAGGGTCTCATAAGCACAGTAACATTTCATAGATGGGACTCATTCTAGAAGTTGAATTGAAAGCCGTGGTATGTACAGGATTCAGACAGCAAACTAACAGCAAGTCAACAGAGCATGCTGTATTCTGTTCTCACCCTAAAATGTGTGTGTTCTGGAAAGCGTGTCTGTAAAAATGGCATTGTACTTCCCAGCGTGGTGTTCATCAGTGAGATTTACGTCAAATATGCTTACTGTACAAGTTTAATTATGTTCCCTCTAATTGCTAGCCTTGCATTTTCAGTCTGGAACCTAAGTTTAAAGTGCATTTTTCTTTATCATCTTCAATATTAAAAAATTTGTGGATTCAGCTAAGCCTTTATTTTTGTAGCTTTAGTTCTGGCAAGTTTGCACAGTGATACTGGTGCAGCCATATTGTTTATATACTTATAAATAAAAGAAACTGCTTTCTCCTGGTACTTAGTCACAGCACCTCATCACCCTCCAAAAACAATTTTACTTGCACTCTCCTAGGTGTATCGGCTTTTTGCATTTGGCTCACAGTTTATAATCAATGTGTTACTTTGTTCAGGAAGGGATCTTTCTAGAAAGGATGCTATAATGCCAGTCTTTGCCTTTCCTTTTGTGTATATGTAGGTGTCTCCTTCATCCCTGTGAAGTATGTATCCAGTGATGCATTTGTTAGTTCAGTTGTTTGGGGCTGGACAATTAAGTAACTTTTCTTATTGCCAGATATTTTTGATAGATTTATTTTTGCATCTCCCTCCCGAGTTTAGTATATCTGAGAACCGCAGATGCTTTCAAAGACTAGATGTAAATTCGCTGTCCTGGAGTGTCGTGTTGCTAACCTTGAACCTTAGCAGACATTTCCTCCTTGATCTTGTGGAGTCATATACAGGCTTTCATGAATGAGACATAGCCAAAGACACTTCTTTTTCTTTTCCCATGTTGGTTTTTCTAAACCGATGCCAGTTAGAAAGCTGGTGTGAGGAAATTCTAACGTAGAAGTACATGAACTGCTGGGATCTAAACCTTTTTGTCATCTGCTGTGTATTACGCTGGTTTGACACGTGCATGACTATGCAGTTTCAGCAACCCTGCTCTTTTGCCTCTGCCATGTTCAGAGCTGTCTCTGGAAAGTGGTTCATAAAACGGTTTTATGGATGCTTTTCAGATGTGATGTAACTGAAAAAAAGATGGGCTAACATTTAGTAAATCTTACTCAACACCTGAAAAAGGAAAAAGGGACGTGCTTCTTATTTCTCTCACCCCTTTGTCTGAGGTAAGGTGTTCATCCCTGGAGCATGTACATGGAGTATTACCTCCAGATTCTTCTGGGGAAGTAGGTGGGGGTTTTGTTGTTGTTTCGTGGGTTTGGTGGGTTTTTTCTATTTAAAGGTTTGAGGTTTTTTCATGTTTGAAAAGGATTCTCTAAGGGCTTTCTTATTTTGCTATTCCTGTTTCTGGTTTTTATTTAAAAAAAAAAAAATTATCATCTCTTATTCATCTGGCCAGTGATAGTGCTTTCGAAATCCATGTCTTATAATTCCTGCTTACCAGCAAAGCCCATGTGGGAAAACACCAAAATTGTAGAGTAGAACACAAATTCTGCAGGTGAACGACACAGACTGGCCACTGTCACATAGCTTGCGAAGAGCTAAGAGCTGTTCCCACTCAAAAGGCTGTTTTTCTCCAGAGATGGTGCAGGGTTTTGGAAATTAAGAGAGTCAGGGGAAGTGTTACTTCTTGAAACGCAACTGCGTGGTAAGTGATTCTTGTTCAAGACTTTCCCTGATACTCTGCTTGCATTGTCCTTATCTATGCGGGCTGATGCTCTCTGGTGCCCTCATGGGTTACGCAGCCTTACAGAATTCCTCCTCCTCCCTATTCTGTGTCCTTCAAATACTTTGCAGATAATTATTACGACTCCCTCATTTGTTGCTTAGCCAAGATATACAGTACGTTCAGCTCTTTAATCTTCCAATATGAATTGCTCTTGCCAGGCTCCTTCTTAGGTTTGTTGCTTAACTTCCTTTGGTTTGTCTTTATTCTTCTCTTTCTTAGACTTGGACAAATAAAGGATTTGGAGGACTAGTAAGAGGAAATAATAGAGTAGATTGAGCCTTTATCACTAATTGTCCTGCCTCTAGGCTTCCTGGATGATGTAGCCACAAATAGCGTATGCCATGTTCTTTTCTCCTGTAGGTAATTAGAAGAGGAAAGTTGTCTCTAGTATTATTGCGTTGACTTAAAAGGGAGCGTCAGCATCAAGTAGATGCAATGAACGTAAGGGTTTTTTGGTGGACGGGAAAATGATTTAAAGAAGCATAGCAACTTAGCCATGCTCTGGTTAGAGAGAGGCCGTAGGTTTCTAGTCCTTTTGTAGTTATATTTTCTTGACCCGGTAACCCTTAGTCACTTTGTATGTTTGAATGGTGTTTTTAAAACAAAGATCAAGGAGCAGTTGACAGAAAGGTGGTGGTGGTGGGGGGTGTTACAAATGTGTGAATGATGACAACTTTTATTCTAGTGAGAACTAGTAGAATTTTTACAGCAAGTTACAGAAGAAATACGTATGACTTTCTGCCAGACGTTTTATGTCAGACAATTAAAATTATTTAGGAGAGCTGGGTATCTGAAACAGAATCAGAAAGCAGATCAGTCTGGGGAATTGTCCCATCTGGCAGCTGTCTGCAAGAGATCACTCCAAGCAAGAATGATCTTTTCTTTCCCCCAAATAATATATGCTTTTCCAAATTTAACAGCAGCCTTTTAAGAAATACGTGTTTTGAGTTTCATTGCCCCCAATGAGTGCAAATAAGCACCAGTGAGGAAAGACGGATCTCCAAACTGAAGCAAACAAAAGGATCATTGCCCTCCAGTAGTGTTATCTAATAGGTAAAATCTCTCAATCTCAGATTTTTTTTGTGGCATAGCAGATTTTTTTCAAAAACATCTTACGGTAGAGTAAAACAACAAATATCATAGGATTTGAAATGCATTGAGCAAACATGACTTCCTTGTCTCTACAACTAGCTGCCTTGTGTCAATTCTAGATCTCACTTGTAATGAAGATAGCTATTTAACTACTATGTTTTCTGTTTGTTGTTTGTAGATCTTGGAAGGTCTGCTAGAGCTGGATTAAGAAAAGAAGTTCTGCTGTCAGTAGGCTTAAGTTTGTTAGGTGGAGATGTACATGTCCAGTGGAAAATGTTTTAGGCCTCCACAAAAGGAAAAAAAAATTCCAACAACTGCTTGCTTCCATGTGTTCCTCGCTCTTTTTGCATGTCCTGAGGAAGGAGATGATGATTCTGCCCATTTTTTTCCCTCTATGGAAACTTGCTTTGGATTGGGGAGGAGAAAAAAAGAAGGGAAAAAAGTCATCATTCTGGGTATTCTTTTTGAATTTTAACTTCCTCCCTGAAATTAGTGCCCCTTTCCAAATCCTGTGTTTCCTTTCTTATGACTTGAAAGAGGTATTTGAGAATGTGTAATCATTGGCAGGTAGTCTTCCCTCTGACAAGCTTCAGTGGGTTGTGTAATACTTTACGAACCTATTGGTAGTATGATTTTAAGTGTTGTGTTCATCATTAAAGAATTGTTGGGCTTTTCAGTGTAAATTGCCAGATACCACATTTCTCTCTGAAGTATTTTTCCCTGTGCTTGGCACAAATTGCCTGGCTGTTAGATGCTGGATATTTATTTATTACTGAAATAATCCTTATAGATACTGTTTAACAAAGGGTATTTAGGATAGCAAGGACTTATTTGCAAGCACATCCATTTTCTTTACATGGGAAATATTTTTTTTATATACAGCTCATTTGCCATGTTTTGGCTTTCTTCCTTTTTGGAAGTCAACAACATTTTATTGACTACCAGATGTAGAGTAGCAAGATCCCTTATAGTAAGAAGCTGACTGGTTAGATTTAAAATTATTTCAGCCGTAAACCTTGGCTTCTGTATGAGTGTATATGTTCACATACAAAAGACTCAATATTTAGGGAAATAATTTATATAATAGGAAAAGAACCGTGGGGGGAAAAAACCTGGCAGGTGGCGGACCACATAGATCAATACGGTTTCTCTGAAAGTTTATAGTTTTAAGTTCAATATTTTCAAGACAACAGTTTTTCTTTACTGTTTTTATAACAATCATGGGCGCATCACTTTTGCTCTGCTGTAACAGCACGGAGGTGGTGTCATACGTAGGGAACTGAAGAACTACAAAGATAGAAACCCTCAGCAGAAGTTTAGACTGTTCTCTGCCTTGCAAAGACCAAATTCTAGTATACATAACTGGTCTACTTAACAGCAAGACAAACTCGCTTACCTAATGAAATCAGCACTCTGAGATGCCTTAAAAAAACCTCCAAAATTAGTAATGTAAGCTAGAGAAGAATCTTCCTGGAATCTTGATTCTTTTCCTATAAAATAGCGGTGCAATTTTAGAAGTAGTTTATTGTATTCAGTTCTTGTTCTCATGGTGGTGGAAGTCATGCTTAATTTTGGCCAAAATTAAATACTTCCTTTTTTTTGTCTGGGTTTTTGCTTCTGAAATGAGCACCAGAGAGAACCACGTGTTATGCAGTATATTTCTCCACCTCAATCACATACACAATGTTTCTGCCTTAGCTGTCCCTTCAGCACATACCAACACTGTTCTGTGCTAGGTCACATGAGGAATTTTAGCTGTTGCGGTGGAGCTAGGGGACACTTTAATTGTGACCCAGGATTTATACTGCGGTCTGCAATATTGTGAAAATGTTACTCAGTGGAGTCCTATACTCATAAAGAAATGTGTGCTGGGATGTGAATTCTGCTCTGAAGTGAACAATACGTTGCCTTTCTGAAAAAAGGTTTTTCTTGTCTCTGTTCGTATAATTATTCAGAAATGAAAAAAAAAGAACAAAAAGGCAACCCTTCAATTCACCATGTCCCAAGGTGTTGAAGTAATGTATTTTTAAATGCCTTTAGTGTTATATTTCAGACTTTTTCCAATTTTAAGTTGAAGTTCCTTCCAAAGTAGAGAAGATTGGATGGCTCAGTGGTCATCATTATGACCTTAACAAAAGCCTGAAATGAGTACCTTTAAAGCAATATTTGGGGTTGATATTGGCAAAAAGTCCACATTTATTTAATTTTTTTTTTTTTTAATGTAACCATGATGGTGAACTTCTTTTGATCAAAATTTATGGCTGTTTAGCTATCCTTGAACTGGGAGGTAGTGTTTTAAAGTTGGATCTGATATCCAGCTCTTGGATATTGGCTCTTTATTATGACTATGTAAACAGCTGCAAGGTATTATCTTGCTGTGTGTAGGAAAAGTGCGTATTTCCTTGTTCCCAGAAATGGAAGAATGCATCGGCCACAGCTTTGCTCTTCAGAGCATTTGCACATTTTCTGCTGTAACCATATTATGTGAAGATAAACTCCTAATACCACAAAAACCCCACAAACAGATAGCCTTTGTCAAACACTTAATCTACTTGAAATGATTTTGCGTTCCCTAAACAGAAGCCTTATAAAGGCAAAAACTTAAGGGGGTGGGAAACAACACTGATGTTTCATTGCAAATCCTGTCCTCCTGTCATGTTGTAGTAATAATGATGTACACGTTTTGCACTGCTGTAAAACGTTTCATCCATTACGTTGTGTGAGCTTGGCATCGGTGCAGCTGCATTCGTGCATGAACGCAAAGGAAAAGAAAAACCTGACTGAGCAATTATAAAGACCCTCTATAAAGACGAGGCCTAAAACTAGTTCTCTCCAGCCTGAATGTTTGTCACTGTTATTGTTCTTGTTGGTCATTCTCCAAGAATAGGAACCAAAGAGCTTTTATGTCCAAGTAAAGAATAGAGTTTCTGAGAAGGGAGAACCAATAACTGAGAATCAAGAACCTGGTATTTGGAAGAGCCAGAAGAAGGAGGGCTTCTTGTTTGTTGGGAGACATCTGTTAACAAAATAAAACACACGCATGGACACAGGTACACACACACGAGTTTATTAGCAGTGTTCCAGCTGTCTTTATCTCTGTCTCAGAATCGAATTTCCCATAGATTCGCAAGTTTTGCTTTGGCAGGCAGTTAAATGGATGAATACATTGCCCATAAATTAAAGAAATTTGAGACTTAAATTGCAGAAATGAATCCTGTCTGGCGTCTTTGTCTAGGATTAAAATTTCATTGACCACCACTGCTAAATTTTAGGAGTAAATTCTTATTATACTCACTTAAGCTTTTATCTATGTGAAGAAGTAGGCTTTTACATTCAGTTTTCATAGTGGAGGAGAAGGTAAGATGCTCTCAGGCCTAGTACAGCACATGCTGAAGCAATCTGAGTTGAGCACGTCATCCATTGATACATTGTCAATCAACCAACGTTTTCTTCATAATTAAGTTTACTTGCATAAATGGTGTTAAAAATTGTTAAAATGGAAGAGTAGAAAGTAATGCAAATAAAATGAATGTTAAAGAAACCAAATTTGTTATTATTGAAGTCCTTTGCAAATATTGAAGTAGAAAATTGTGCGTAGCTTTGTTGGTCAGGCTTTTTATTTGTTCTTTCAGGGAAAGATTCATGTAGTCTGTGATGCACCTTGCGTTGTGCTCTCTGGGTAGAAACACTGTGTATACTATTTCAAAAATACCCTTTCCAGGCAACTGTGCTCTGGGAACTTCTGAGAAAACAAGGTACACATCAGCCTGAACCGTATGCTCTTCGCAAATAAAGTGGTCTCATCAGCAGATCACCAGTTCTGTGCTTTAGTTGTGTGCTCATCTGCATTATCGGGGGAAGATGATTATGGAAATAGTTTTTCATGTTTGGTGTGCATTTTTATTTGCAGTTGCCCTCCCCCTTGTCTTATCATCTACCCTGTGTACTACTCCAGTAAAAATGCATTTTACATGCAGATGATGTTAATCAACCTTTGCAAATCCATTTGACTCAGTTTTAAAGGAGCAGAACTGGATTGATTGAAGAAAGAAGAAGAGGATCCTTGACAAACTCATGATATGCAGTTCTTGATACGGCATCTTTTTTCTATGTTTTCATGTAAAGAAAAATAATATGTGGGGGAAAATGGAAAACTACGTATCTTGCTTTCTGTGCTTGGGTTTAAAGAGACTACAGTAATTTTACAGGGAATATTAATGTTTGATTAACCAATTCTTTAATTGATTGAGAACTTGTATTGCTTCTGAAAGCAATTCCACTTATGAACTTACTTCATTACTAGTATTTTTTCAAATGAGGCTTAGTTTTAATATAGCGTGAGGTACTTAAATTGTTTTCTTTATATCGTAAATTTCTTTGAAAACTACATTTAATAAGCCATTAACATGGAAGACTAGAATAGTACATTAACAAAATGAATGTTTGACAAGCATGATTTTTTAAACGTACATTGTTTTTTCTTTTCATATGATTGTAAAATTGAAAGTGCTCTTAGTGTAATTCAGTTTCAACAAATGGTGCTTTTAACCAATTGAAAAATAATCACTTTTTCTTTCTATTAAGCAATTTAAATATTTTTACCGAGCAACTAGATTATTAGCTTACTATGCATCAGTTATTTTGACCCACACGGTGGGGGGGGGGAAGCTGTGTAGTTCTTACTTAATACATTCAATCTGTTGTAACCAAAAAACCCTAAAGGTTTATGCAGTAAATCATATTGCATTAATTTAATAGTATAAAAACTATCATTTTTTTCTTACCAGCACAAGTTTGCATAAAAAGAATGATGTAGAGGGAGTGGGGAGGTAAGTCGTAACAGCTGAAAATTAAACGCCATGCCTGTTTAAGCTGTTCTTTGCTCCATGACATTTTTGGAGAGGGTGGCTGCAAAGTTAGGGGCAACAATATGTATGGAAATGCAGGTTGCGGCCGGTAAGGTGACCATACTGACAGAAAGTCTAATCTCTGAATGTTTCCATACTAACTTGATTTCAGTATTAATAACTTTAGTCTGAGGTTTTATTTTGCTGTCACAACTTTGCTCTTTCAGTGAACTACAGCTAAAAATGAGTAGGTGGATGTATAACTATTTACATGTCACTTGACATCAGGCACGATGGTTTTAACATTAAAGAAGATACTCTTCTTAAAATGAGTTTGGGAAAAATAGTTTTTAAATCTAATGTTACAACTCACACATAGAATTACTTTAATACAGAATGATTAAAAAGCTAATTCTCAGTCTTTATTGCATTTAGTAGCCCACAAAACAGTCTGTATTTATAATTTTCTATAAAATTAAGCAGGGAGGCCCAAGCCTATGAAGTAGCATAGGGATCTCTTCTTTCACGCATCCATTCATAGTTGAGTGGATGTGCGGGGGCATCCGCGCTGTGGAGGTGGGAGGGCCAGTTTGACAACTCTTCCAAAGTTCTGGTACCTTACATGGACATGGAAGAAGGAAGTTGTCCAAGGCTGTGGGTTGGTGGCCTACCTGGTCCTGCTTAGGCTGGTTTTCATCTTCGTGCTTACAGTAACATACTAGTATTTGTGTAATATATGCACCATCATCATTGTCTGTGAACTTAAAACACAATGATAAGAATAGGGTAGTTCAGAAGAAGAATTTGGCCTGTCTTTGGGGATGATTGGTCAGTCACTTTAACATTTAATGTCACTTCAAACATTTTGTTTATTTGCTTTGTATTGTTGTGGTTCGATTCACTGAATCGACAACAGTTTCCTCTTTCCTGGAGTGAGAAGCTCCGTTTCTTTTCTTGTTACGTTTTTGCGCGTGCTTTTGTTCCCGCTTTAGTTGGTTTCTTTGATAGCCTTGATTTGCCTCGCGACATCTTGGTGCTTCCTCTCGGATCAGCAGCAGAACTGCTTTGCCACGCTTTCTTCGGGCAGATGGGCAGCCCTTTGTGCGCCTGCCTTCCACCTTTCATCCCGCCTTTTGTCGCTTTGGTGTGGAAATTGATCCCTCCTAGAGAGCGCCATCAAATTCAGCCAGTGGTAAAAGGATGCCGTCTCAAAGCCGGAGGAGAAAATCGAGAGGTCCAGAGGGACGAGCCTGCCTCAACATGGCTGCTTGGCTAAAACGGGAAAGCTGGTGGCGGGCGGCGGAACCCCTCTGTGCGTGCCGTCTTAAGAATTCGTCAGTGTGAATAACCCCGACCCTCCGACTGTATGCAAAGCGAGGAGGCCTGAATAACAGCTTTGTGCTGCAGAAACTTAACACAGGGAGCAGGACTAAAAGCTGGGTTTCACTGGTTATTTTGGACATTTAACATTCAAGTCGCGTAAAAGAAAGAAGCTCGTTATGACTCAGTTCCGCTAATTAGACGTAAATTACGGTCTTTAGCGCCTTAACACAAAGGAAGGTAAGGGGACTTCTGCAGGACCAGAGGATGCAGAAATTGTAATTAGATGAGGGCATGGGCTGGGAAAGGGTGGCTGAGCACAAGCCCCCATTGAACTCGGGGAGCTCATGCTGAAGCGTGCGTGTGCAAGGACTGAGGTCAGAATAATCACTTTTTAACCTCCACACAGATTTGTTATGTTTTATTCCAAGATGATCGGTGCGGCTCACTCTAACTGATGTGATGAACAGATGTAGTTCATCTAGTAAAGATTTCTATCTACTGCAGAAAGCTTTAAGCAATCTCCCTTTTAGAAAGGAGATTAGCCTTTAATTCTTAAAAGTTCAAAGAGAGAACCAAAATATTTCCTGATTTCTCATGGTCCTGGGATAGCCCTGGGCTTCTCATAGTATTTAGCATGTCTTTATCATGTATAGGCTAAAAATATTATGCCTATTACATATTGTCTAGCATACCGTGGTCCTGAAAATTCTGTTTTAGAAGCAGAAATGTAAGGAAATAAATGAATATACCTGTATTTCCATTCAAGAAGAGGTAATAATTTGAGTTGAAGCTAACAATCCTTCATTAAATGCTGGGGTTTTTTCCATTGCTTGCAAAATTAACCATATATAAAATGCATGGCTTAAAAGATGTTTTAATCCACTTAAAAGGATTTCTAAAAAACATTTTGCGGTTTTGCTTGTTGGTTGCTTCAAATTCAGAAAGGATTGTTTTCCATAGTGTGAACATGGGAATGTTTCTTGTCCACCTTTAATAATGAATAACAATAGGCACAATCTTCCTTCTTCAGTAGGATGATGGTGGCACTAACAAGCTTCTGCCTTGTGTACTGAACAGTCTTTGTAGTTTTGTCCCCCCCTCTTGAGTTGAACTTGGAAGTAATGTATTAGCGTAATGTCTAAATGATCAGAGGCAAGGCAATGGAGTAGTCGGTTTTGAGACACTAAAAGAAATAGGTGTACTTAAAGCGGCATTGAGGAAGAGCTAGTTGTAGAGAAATAATACAAAATGATGGGGCAGTGAGATGGACACGGTGAATATTTTTTGTTGTTGTTGTTCCTGCCTTGTTATCTGTCTGACTGTTCAATGAATACTTTTTAGGGCCAAACAGTACAGCTTTCTGTAACTTCTATGCTGTTTCTCTAAGAATAGTTTTCTGTTCTTAGGATAATAATGTTGGTAAGTAACTAGGCTGGATATACGTAGTGATACTGGGATTTGTGGTCTTGCCTCCTGATTTTTAGACTTTCTCTGTTCAGCAAAAAACCATTGAAGTATTAATAAAGAAACAAAACAGGAGGTTGCTCAGCAGTATTCAGAAGCCAATATAGCGGGGGGAGGCAAGAGGAGGACACAGAAGGACTCGTAAGTAAATGTTAATGAAATGTAAAGTTTCAGGCTTCCTTGAAAAAAATGGGACAGAGTTTAAAACCTATAATGAAATGGTCAGTTTGGGCAACTGACACCTAATGTATTACAGAATACATTAAAAGGGTTTACCAGTTGGGATATCACTGTTTGAAATGCAGGAAACACAGATGTTGCATGTCTGTGAAGGCTGTTGTTAAAGCAAAAGTTATGATCTGCTGTTACTTTTGGGTTTATTTTTAATTGATACTCATTTTCTAACCCTTAAACTACCTTTGAAGTAACAACCTAAAAAGGACAGAAACAGTTTCACAAACTTTCATACTCGAGAGGCAAATCAAACCCTCAGGCACATACTTATCTGCAGGCGTATTTGCTACTGGAAGTGCTAAGGGTGGCTCTGAAAGCAGCTGTCTTCCATCCATGCTGTTGTAGAACTATAAAACCTTAACTTGTTCTGAGGTGTCCTAGGAAAAGCAAAGAAAGTAATTTCTTTGAACAAAATGAATTCTTTTGTTCTTATCTCAAACTGTTTGGCTTGTAAATCTCATTTCAGCCTCATCAGTTGCTTCAGCAATTTGATAGGGAAACATGGCATTCCTCACTATGCAATCTTATTCGTTAAGTGTGGTCGCTGTAAATCATCATCATAGTGATCATCTGTTAGTGACAGGATGGAAGATACCATGTTTGTCCATACCGCTGGACGGGCATAACCATTACCACTAAAGGTAGTTTCTGAATGCAGAAGGAATAGTAGATATTTAATAACAATTTTTGCACGACCAGTGTTAAATGTTTCATATATCCAGATTCTGAGAACATTTTCTACAGATACAAAGCGCAATTTTTTTCTCGTTGCAATGCTGCCAGCTGAGAATAGCCTTATAGATGTTACTGATGTGATTCTTGTTCTATGCAGGAATTCTGCACTGATTCTTTCTGGTCAATGAATTTACCATGTAGGCCATTTAGTGAAATGCTTATTAAATAAGAACTCTTATGAACTATATAAATCATTTGAGAAGCAAATCCTGGAACAGACCTAGGAGCCTTGCTGTGACAGCCTATGTCCCTCATGTCCCACCTTCTGCATCATCTGACACTAATCTAATACACTGAAGTACATAAAACATGAGCCTAGTTAAGTCTGTAGTTACCAGGTTTCTGTCTGTGGAAGGACCAGCCTGGTACTTAACTCCTGTGTCCTGGCACGTGTTTCTCTCCCTCCTGTTAGTCAGTGGAAGAATGACTTGTGAAGAGGTTGAGTCAAAGTAATTAAAAACATGAGCAGAATAAATGAGGAAGTATTCAAACATACATGATTTCTTTCTTAATCTTGAAGCATAAATAGCAGGGACGCATCTCTCATACATAACTTGCATGGGCCTCCTTCCAAGCAATGGATCTTCTGCAGTTAGATATTTGTTAAGAATAAATATGTGATCTCTTCTGCCAGCTTGTCTGAAGGTCTCAGCTTCCAGCTGCTAATTTTTCTCCCTTCTGTCTGTATGCATTTCTTACCTCAAATCTCAGAAATTTTCAAAGAGAATAAAGGCCCCTTCTCTAAAGAAGGAAATGTCTTTCTCTAAGACTAGGAGTGCCAGATAGCGTATCTTCGTTAGCCAGTATTCAGCAGCTGGTACTCTTTTAAACCTGGATGGGTCCTGATTGGGAAGTGCTTTGTCTTAGTTGTCCAAATTCATGTTTTGGTTGGCTGCTGGGGCATTTTGAGAGAAATGGTGTGTTTTCAGTAGCTTCCATGGTTATGTAAGATCTTAACAACACAGAGAGAAGAAATATACCCAAAGGTTATTAGAAAAAGGTTTATGGCATCTCTTCCACGACATACTTGATTTCCCTCTGTAATCACAAGTCGCTTTTTTCCAGAAATAGTGAATGTATGAATTGGAAACTTTGCACCGTCTTCTAACTAAGCTTTGTTCAACGCCCTTTAGTCTTAATAGCTTCCCTGCCACCGGAGCACTGTGAGGCTGTACCAAGAGGGAAGCAGAGCCTCTACGAAGCGTAGCCGGTGCGCTTTGGCTTTGGGGAGGTGTGGCTTCCCAGCCTTGTCCGCAGTGCTTAGCGGCATGATGTCCACGTCTTGAACTTCAGGCTTACGTTTTAAAGGTATATCTTACAGGTTATGGAAAGAGGAGGAGAAGGTAAAGCAATCAGCAGTCCGATTCTGTGCGAGCCTCTGCAAGTTTGAGCGCGGGTTTGTGGGGCCCCTTGGTCGGGAGGGTCGCGGGGGCTGGCGGCGCAGCGTGCTGCCGGCTGCTGGGAACGAGGTGAGGAGCACGCTGAAATGGCGGGGCAGCATCCCTAGATCAGCAGTGAAGCTGAATGCATAGCAGGCTAAACACAATGGGAACCTGGTATTTTTATCTGACTCGTTGATCTAAGAGTTGCGTTGTGATCTCTCCTTTCCAGCGTTAGCTCCTTCCTGCTTCCAACTGGCACAACTTCTCATATATTAGGCCTTATGCCCTTGTTTAGCAATCTTCCGCTGTTATTTCTATTGCTGTTTCGTACTTAGCTCATCACAGTTTTCTTCAATGGCCTATTAAAGCTTCCCTCTGGATTTTTCCTGCTCAGTTGGGTACTGCTCAACAATTTATGGGAAGCTTTTTGTTTGTGCCTGTCAACTGCAACGCAAACTAGAGAAGTCATTACTCCTTGTCAAGTGGCAGCGCTAATTGTGACCCACACTGCGTGTATTGTCAAGGCTATTCTGGATCCGGTGGTAGGAGCCTTTGCCAGGCCAGCTGGCATCCATTCAAGGTCAGGACTCGTGTACGAGTCCCCAAGGGTCGAGTACCCAGACATCTAGGTGTAGCTCACTGGAAGGTTTATATCAGATCAGAGACTTTTGAAAGACCAGTCACCCTCAGACACTAATTCTTATCTAGACTATTTACCTGTAGGCAGTCTCAACCTCAGAACTGTAAACAAATTTTTCAGTAATTTTTCCCTCTGGATATCTGTATGTATAAACCACTTCTGATCTGTACTGACTCACTCCTTTTCAGAAACACTGCCTAAAAACAGGCTCTTGTTTCAGTCCAGTTAATCTTACTAAGAGCAAATCTGTTGCCGTGTGAGGTTATGATTTAAAACCAAAAACGACAACAACAAAAACCCTCCAAAAACAACCAACAACGAAAAAACCCTTGTTCCTCCTTGCAGATGGCTGTTCTTTGACTTTGTGGAAATACTTGCATAGGTGGATTAGACCATTTTAAAAACATACACGGTATTAGTGTATGTGGGTATTAGTGTATGGGGTTTTCTTGTGACTTGACCTGTTTTCTTTTATCATCAGTAGCCAATGTATTCATTTGGTGGATGACACCAAAGTACCTTCATGATTTGAATATGCCCTGCAAAAACTCAATTAAGCCATTTTCACAAGTCTCTCTTTGTTCGGTGCAAGCACTCCAGAAGTATCAGAGGAGTGATGTTAGCTGGGGAAGGAGCCCCCCCAAATGTACATCCAGAACCACTTGATTCTTGATCTTAGTTTGCTGGTGGTTTGCACAGTAGCCCTGGGCAAACCTTTTGACTTTTTACGTTCTCCTTTCCTTAGCTCCAAAATAGGAATACTTGCCCAGCTGAGAATAACACTGTGAGGATTTTAAAACAAAAAAGGGTTTGCGTGCCACAAATCTTGTGTCATTTTTTTGAACTCTGCGAATTGGCCTAATGAAAGATACTTCATATAAAACTTGTCTTTCATTGTTAAGCATGTAGTGTATGTTGCCTAGGCTTCTGGCCTCGCCAGTGGAGAGGGAGTTATTTTTAGATGGCAGTTTGCCCAGCCTGTCTTAACCCTTTAGGAAAGCAATTTGTCTTCCAGTTGAGTACAGAAAGCTTCCAGATGATGAGACGTTTGGACTCACTACAGTTCGTTGAAATGAATTCCACCATCTTCAGCCAGTCATTGCCATCTTTATCAAATAAATAGAAACAATTTAAATTGAGTAGAAAATGGGGTAAAAGATATGCCAGATACTTTCTGGAAGTCTGGTTCTTTGGAGGATCAGCTGAAGACACGAGCCTTTAAATGAATACTACAACATCAACAGCATCCCCGTATCAAGGATTTAAATATATAGTTCACTTAAGGCTGGGATAAATAGCACTCGGTGTCCTAAGGCATTGATATGCATCAATATGTATTTATTAGTATGTGTGCGTAGAGCGTGCATGTATATACAGACAATGCAAATGTCTTAAGATACAGAAAATCTGTTGGTTTACATTCTGAGTACGTTCTGCATTTTTCTGTATCCCCAACAACTAACAATATCAATCTTGTTAGGGGTAAGCTGTAATTCTGAAAACAGGCTTGTTGATGGTCCTTTTGAATGTACGTGAGGTTCTCTTATGTACCTAGTAATTGTTTTTGGATAAAGGCTAAAGAAAACATTTTTTAATGGAAACAAGTTAATACAAAAAGTTTCAATTCACTGTTGGTCTTTTATTCTTTTGTTCTGCTCTCAAAATGGAAATTGAGCTTTTAATATCAATTACAGATACAGTCTTTGAAAAATCAAAGCTTTTCAACAGTGTTATTAGCAAACTTCGACTCTTTACCGGAGAATTTCTAAAAGAGGAATGTGACTACTTTGGAATAAGTGTAGCAATAACCTATATATTTTGAAGTCTTAAATGTTGAAATGATTTTGAAAATAAGATTCCTGTCCATCAGAAACTTGAATGACTCTCCTGTAAGAACTGAAGTGATTCTGAGTCTATTTAACAACTTCACAGGCAACCAGAGCTCTTCTGTGAAGTGTACTTAGTTGTGTCTTTAGTGGAAAAGGAATTTGTCAAACTTGATGTTACGAATATTGCATTAGAGGGGAAAAACATTTAATTGTTAATGTATAGTTTATTTGACATTACTGAGTTTAAGCAATGATTTACCCCCAACTCCACGACTTATACACACCTATAATTTGGAAGCAAATTGGAAGACTGTTGATTATGGAACTACTATTCCTGTTGCTTCTGCTTAGCAAGCTGTTATGCACACAGTCAGTGTCTGTAGTATTTATTATATGCCAGGATTCCCATTTTGCTTTTCTTCCCCCATACATATTTTCTGTATGCTAGAGCTTTGCATCTCTGTTCCCTCCTGTACAGTAAGACTCTGTGTGAGCATCAGTGGGAGTAGAGCAGAGCTGACAGTATATAATTCTAGTGAACTTTCCTCTGCTTCGGCGACACAATACCACAGCAGGCATACAAGCTCGTTTGGCATTTTTTTTTTTTTTGCATCTGCACAATAGAAAAGGGATTTAGCTGGAGAAAATGGGGAAGGGATGTAATAATACACACATTTTAAAAAGTAAGGGGAAAATGAGCTAGGGGAAATAATGTTAAAATATAGTATTAAGAGCCTGCTCTGATGAGTTTGAAGTGATTTTTTGCTATTTTGGAAGCAGTTAACTAAATAAAGCAATTGGTCATTGATACCTTTTTACTTGCATCTCCTACCAAATTTTTTATCCTGCTAGTTTCTACTACAGGAACAGTGTGGATGTAAATACCAGCTGGAGCTATAAAAGTGATCTTAGCAGCAGGAGTGTAAAACTTCAGTACTTCAGCTACTGTATGAATACGGGGATGTGTTAACAGTCCAGGACTGCATCTCCATGAGGAATTTACATATGTCCAGTTCAAAGCATATAAGTAGTCCTGTTGACTGAGAGTATTTATATGAATACAAAAATTATTTTGCTGGTTCGGTCTTTGCTTTCCAGCCAATCAGGCAAATCCTACAAATGACCTCATGGTGTTATGTATTAGCTAGGGCTGCAAAATATGCTTTTTGATTGTGTGGTATAATACTGTGTATGTTTCAATTACAAACATGTCATTCCTTCATGATCACCCTTTCTGTGATTCTGACTGTGTCTGTTAAGATGAAGGTTTGGCTTTGGAAAATTGAAAGCAGACCTGGGTTTAGAATTGTATCTATAAACCATAACCATGCAAGCCCTTAGTGCTGAAGTCTAAATAAGGAACAGAATTCCCATAACACAGAGTAATGGAAGCAAGTGGCTCCTGCTACAAAGAATGAGAAGACCTGTTCTACTTAGTAATAAAAGTTTCAATATGTTAGTTTGCAAATATTTATTTTGGGCATCAATCTTGTGCAAATTTAGTCCATTGGCTGATTATTACTGATACAGAAAACATAACGGAGGTTTATTACCCAGATGGTAAGAGGTGTGCAGAGTTTCATTCTCTTCTATGAGAAAACAAAGGAAGAAAATATTCCAGGTTCTAATTTTTACAGTTATGTCCCTTTTTGTGGGTTTTAAGTTTTGTTGTACCAGGACCTAGTAGGTGGGTCAGTGGTAACTTTGAAATTCGGCAGTCTGTGTACATGGAAAACAGACCCTTACAAAAGGTCTGGGAAACTGAGCTGCAGTGATACTCTAGATTTTGAGCTGGATCAGAGGGGAACGCTCTCTAAGGAACTAACCTCTAATTTGCTGTTTCCCAGCTTTGCTATGGTGAAATAATTTTAATAGACATCTGATATGCCAAGGGCACAATGGAACAATGCAGCTATCAGTAAAAGTATGTTATCTTTTCAACTGCACCTGGCTATAAATAGAGGTGGTAGAAGATCTTAATTATAGTCTGTCTTAAAAGTAGGATTAGAGCTTTCAGGTTTTTTTCTGGGAGTCAAGAGGAGACTTGTATGTGTGGTTTTCGGTTTTTGAAGTGGATGTAGGGAGGCTTGCCAAAAGTTTTCTTACCGTGGATGTACATTATGGTCATGTAATTGTTTTACCAAATGTCCATGGATTCAATGTGTAAAAATACCTCATGCCCCAATTATGAGCTGCCTTTGAGAGTATCCTCTAAAAGAATGAGGTAGGCTGCGGATGGACATGAAACCTGAAAAGTGATTTTGATGCAAAAGTGTATGCAAGTGTCCAGCTTGTTCATTCTCCAGTTGCTCTGCCTGCCTGTTAGAATGTCTCTAATGCAACATTGCAAAATAGATGCTGTTGCTGTCTATATGAATCTCCCGTAATATTTATTTATAAAATGGAAGTGGATGCAGAAAGAATGTTGTATAGTGTGTTCTGCCTCATGCATCATCATCAAAACATACTCCTGTGTTTCTGAGCCCGGTCATTACTGTTGGAATCAACGTACAAAATGGTGGTAGCACAGCTTGATTCCTATAAACTTCGTATAAACTTCACAGCAGGAAACCATGAGTGTGGAATTCACCTGTATCCATCTTAGAGGAACGCTTTGTGAGAGGCAGGATCTTTCACTGTACCACTGGTGTTCCCTAATAATCTTGGGTGGTTTGGGTTTTAATTTTACTAACTGAGGGAATAGAATATTTTTTCCTTATAAATCCTACTGAATTGTACTGTCACGGATGCTTCAGGAACACAAGGTAGCTACACCAAGGAATAGGTCATCTCTACACAGAGTGTATCGATTTACTCATCATCAAGAAACTCTAAATGGTGCATCAGAGAGGCATTTTTATTCTGCCAGATTGGCCCAGTCTGGAAAACTAACACAGTTTTCAGATTTGTACTTGCACTGCTGAATTTCTTTTAAGGCAATAGTGGCAGATTTGCATTGTACGTAATACGCGTACACAGTATGCGCCCCTTCGACTTCTGGATGTTTTACAAGTCAAATACTGCACTTCAGAAAGAACGACCAAGCACTGGTCATTAGGATGCTGCAGCCGTAAGTAGTCAATCCAAATTCCTTGGATTTTTTGGCTTGTACCCAAGAAAAAGCTGGGATGCTGGGTAAATCTTGTTTGTTTCAAGTACGGACCCATGACATTACAGACATACAAAAAAAGGACTTGTCAGCGTCAACCAGTTAAGTAAGCTTCGTGCTGTGAGTGTAAAGCAGTATAGCCAATATGGACAGCAGTATGCCCTATTCGTGGCATGCCTCTGCAAGAAGACATTGCTGCAGGGTACCGGAGCCTTAGCAGAAAAGCAAGCACCACGGGCTGAGTCCTGGAAAGGATAGAGTCAACTGGTGTCCTGGGTGGCGTTTGAGGTACGCTTTACAGGGCGGACAGGATTTCTGGACTTTTTTAACCTTGCTGAAATCACAGGCTCTCCACCTGAGAGGTATTCTGCCTTGATGATGTTTGACCTGGTCTGGATATCCCTAAGCTATGTGATGCCTGAAATGAGATTCCAAAATCCATACTGTGGTATCTGTAACTAGTTTGATTTTTAGCAGTACCAAAGAATACAGCTGCTGTGAGCAATTCAGTTAATACAATATACTGGTTTGCATTTATTTGCAAGACAAATGGGCCAAAATTAAGAGAGATGGTGATCTTAACGCTGCTTTAGTGCGTAGGCAGATCTGATTGGGAAAGACACCAGCAGCGGTTGATCCCATCAGGTTGAGTGTCTTCTGCATCATTTGACCCAGGTTTCCTGCTATTGCCAGTCATAGTTCTGAGAGGGTAGCAATCATCTACTACAGATGCGTAGTTTTACATAAAGACGTTGAGAGGTCTTCTAAGGCGTGATGGTGGTGGTGCTGATTATTCCAATATCCCTTTGTCAGGTACCTATTATCTTCCATTTTATAGCTCTTCAGAACAGACTGGGAAGGCAAGGAGTTAACACCTGTCTTTGCGTAGCCTCACTCCTTCCCTCCTTTTCAATCAGCTGTACAGTCAAAAGAGAGGAGCAGCATGAAGGAAGAGGAGGTTATGATGTGGAAAATTTATCAATTTTTCCCTGTTCGTCTCATCTTCACCCATCCTACCGTCAGTCAGAACTAAATGTTGATGTATCATGCACAATTTTTGGTGTACTCACAGAATTTGAAAGTGGGCATATAAAAGTCAGCAGCCCGTGAAATCAGGAAATTTATAAACATTCATGCAAGCAGACGACCGGTGGCAGGGTGAGACCTTCCATCTTTTTTCTTTTTTTTTTGTGAGAAATAGCTACAACCTCTGTGCTCTCTTTGCGAGTAACAGTCAGTATCACGCCTGTCCTACAGGAGGTTTAGATGTGGAGACAGGAAGCCAGAACCCTTGCAGCATATGTATTTAGGCTTGTGTTATCACGCTATCCAGCTAGACCTGAGTGTTGGCACTTAATTCAAGGACTGATAGGTGCATGTGACAGTGTGTGTCTAAAGCCAGTAGTTGCTATTGTTGTCATGGCATCCTCTGATGCAGGTCTGAATTACATTACCAATGAAAAGTACTGCAAATTGAAAAGATCCTTGTACATGATGCAGATATTACAGTCAGCATAGAAGAGGTCCATTCAAACTGAGTGCTGCTTCATGGTAATAGCCTTCCTCTCCAAGCAGGTTAAAGGGGGACAAAAATTACATGCTTGGCCTATCTCCTCACAAAGCTAGGATCTGACAGAGTTTGCTATGGGAGTTACACATTACAGAGTTACAAGAGTTACTCAGTACTTGGAATTGGAAGGATTCACTGTTCATGGTGTCTTTAAAAAGGAGCTTCCATTGAAATTCTTTTCCATGCATATCTCAATTGCAGTGAGATAGAAATTGCTGGTTTCATAGTTACAGCCTAAATGCCACTAGCCGTTCCTCTGCTGGCTGCTGGAAACTCTGTGGCTCTGTTACGTCAAAGTACGTTGCCGGGTTTCTGCCTATAGTTTGGAAGGAGCCTAGCAGAAGACCGCTCGGATAAATGGAGAGAGTCCCCAGAGCAGCGCCAGGGCGCTTGCACAAACCAGGAGACACCGCTTGCTTTATTTTTCTTAAAGATCCTTAGATGGAAGGGTTTAACGCTCGTGCAGAGCTAAACCTTCAAAGTGAGCAAACGTGAGTCTCGTTTGCTGGAGCTGCCATGTCGCGCGTTCCAGAGGATAAAGGGAGCTCTGGGGCGGCGTGAAACGCTGTCCGAAGCAAGTGCGGATTTCTACCTCAATGAGCTGGTCCTGCTGCCAGCATTCTCCGCATACCCATCCCAGGGAGGCCCTCCTCCGTAAACTCCACATGAAAGAGAGCAGACTAAAAAGCCTTAGAAAGTGCATCCAGCTTTTTGTTTCCTTTGTCATCAATACAGTGTGTTCTGGTGTCTCCAAGACAACCACGTCTAAAAGGCTGACTGCGTCTTTCACTGCTGCTCTGTAGCGAGCTTACGGACATGGGCTGTGGAGACCAATCTCTAGCCGTTTTTTATCCAGGAGTTTGCTGGGTAGTACCTAAGTACTTTACGTGGTTGCTTCAGTTTCAGTTTTCTTGAGAGAATTAAGCTTTGGTTTATCAGTTTTAAAGATATTATTTTGGGGTTGTCCCAGCTCATGTTCCTTTGAATAATTGTAATGAGCAGGATGTTGTTCCCAGTAAGGCCTCCAACAATGCTGGCTTTCTTTGCATTTCAGGCCCATTCTGCATCTGATAATAGATGCCTTCGTGCCACTGAATAGACATGTACTGAATCTCGTGTTCTGCGTGCTCTTTGTTGCCCATGTATGCCGCCTTGAATGATTGCTGCTTTCAAATTTTAAGTTTAGATAGTCAAAATACTTACAGTTTTAGGATTTCTGTATAGTTGCCTTGTCAGTTTGCAGAATTGCAAATCTGAAGAATTTGGAGGTGGGGGGGAATCATTCATGGTACATGTTCTCTGAGCAGCAACATCACAAGGCTTTTCCAGAGCTCATCTGCCCCAGAACTGTGGCCTCTGTGGCCCCTTCTCTGTAAGCTACTTCTCTGCCACTTGCTTAGAGAAAACAGGTGATGAAAAGTGGTTTCAAGGGCAGCACGTGTTGTCTCCTGTGAGGTCAGGGGCTTTGGGAATTACAGTTGTTCTGCTTCCTTACAGTTGTTAGGAGAAGCTGCATCTTTTAGCTAAAGTGAAGAGTAGCTAAAGATATGTAATTATTTGTGGTTTATAGCTGCAACAGTCAAGAACAGCACCCTATCCCTGCGACGGGCCTCGTCAAGGTAGTTAACGTGGGCATCTGTGGGAGTAAAGCAACTGTTTTTCCTACTGTCACTTTCAGAAATGGCCGAGACCCATATGCTGAAACAAAAGAAAAAGAAATAAAATTATCTCATGGCAAATTCCAGCCTGAGTGGTTGCAATTTTGTTCTATTGGCAACCCCAATATACTGTAAAAACATACAGATAAACATATAGATAGACAACATACTTATGTATATTGGGAAATCTTTATTAAAGATCATTTGTCAATTCTGCTTGTATTATATATGCCTTCAAATCCATCTCAGATCCTGAAGATGCTGCATCCATTTATTGTTTGTTGTAGACCATTAATTTATCTGTATGTCAGAATCCAGCATCTTAAAGATAAATTGATTTCTGCAATTGATTTCTACCAACCAAGCATTGTGTTGGTGTAGTTGAACGGATGAGTAAGGACTTGCCTGTAGACGGTAAGAAAGGACTGCAGTCCGCAGTGGAACGAATGAGGGCAACCCGTGATGGGCATGACCAGGGCCACAACTGACTTGGCAGAAGCATTTCCCCCTTGCCTGCACGCGGTTGTTGAGATCAGTTGTGTCTTCCCTTAGCACTGTCTGTTTAGAAGCATTTCTTCTGGTGTTCTGCTGACCGTACTGGGGTCTGTGCAGAGCAGCCTAATTGAGGAGCAAGGGGATACACTATCAAGGAGAGGGGAGACTGGGACACGCTTCATGCTTTGTCAGCCTTTATTTTTTTCCCCTCTTTTTCTGTTAGCTATGATAAATTTTTGGAAAAGCCACAGGAGCAAATCCTCCATTCGGTGGAAAGATTCCAGGCAGCAGAAACTGTGTCATAGCTCCTTTTCATTTCCCTAGGATGCAGTCTTGCAGTTCTCATGCATACCAAACTCTTCCAAATCAATACCAGTGTGTAGTACAGAGAGGTTTCTGGTATCTGCTTGTTTCCCTTTAGCGCTTTCTTTGCAAACACAGTGACTTTACTCTGGAAAAGCTGGTCTTTGGTTGTTGATGTTTCATTTATTTATTAAGTATCAATTTGAGATGCCTGTCCAGGAAGGTTTTTGTTTAGCTTTCAAATGAAATCACAAGTGAGAACTCCTGCATTTCTCTTTTCTGTAGCAGTCTCTTCATTTTCTCCTCTTTGTCTCATTTAAAGCAAGTATAAATAATTGCAAGATTACTTTAATGCTTTCAATCTTTGGGTTTTTTTGGAAGACAACATGAACTCAAATTTCCAGTAGATGCCATCCAACAATTTTAACAGAGCAGTGCAGTAAATAATGCCTAGAAGGGGGGGGAGGGGGAGGGGAAG
>NW_009229610.1:43854-45965 GCF_000690835.1 Fulmarus glacialis
TTGTTCAGTTGCACCATAAATCGTTTGTTTCATGTGTATGTAACATTTTTATTAAATTGGCTGATGTGGGCATTGAGTTACGTAATGATGAAGACCTTGAAACTATAATTAGTTTTAATCTACTGTGTGCTATCAAAATAACCTAAAAGATAAAGCACTTTTCTCTGAGTTATTGTTGGTAGTTGCACTTAATAATCACAATTTATAATCTGTTAAATTTTTAATCATTTCAGTGTTTCATGTTAAATGAACATTTTCGTTTTGAAAGGTGGATTGTTCCTTTCTGTAAATAGATCAGTATTAACCAAAGTCACCTCGTTATTCTTCAACGAATGTAATATTTTACAGTTGACTTCAGTTTTAGGAGTTTTGACAAAAATTGCATTTTTACCCAGATAAGGGTTGGGGGGGAAAGATAAAATGATTGTTCGAGGTTGTTACTGAAATTGCCTGTTGTCACCAGCTGTGGTGTAATTTCTCATTTAACATGTGATAGCGGTGCAGCATAAACTACATAATGGCCTATAAATAAACTTTAAAAATCCATATTTCTGTTTTTGTCGTTGGTAATGCCTGCTAGTGGGCACTGTCACTTTAACTTCTGCCAAGCTGTAAATAAAACTCTTTTTCAGCCATTTATTGCTTCCCTCAACTTGCTATGCAAATCTTTAGCCTGAGAGAGAGTTTTCTCACCGGGAATCTGCACAGCATTGTGTTTTCCTATGAAGATGAGGACAAATTATTGCTCAAATTGGAAACCTTTGCAAAAGCAGCTTGCTAAATACTTTGAGTGTTGGAGGGATTTGTTTGCCTGCTTTTTGTTTGCTTTTGGACTGGCATGCTTAATACTCTTTCTGGACATGTTATGTGGAATAATTGGGGCAGGGGGAGAGAGAAAAAAAATACAGAAGTGTACCACATGTAGCGTACCACTTGGCAAACTTGATCTAGAAACACACCTAGGACTCGGTCTGATTTCCCTAGACACCAGTCAAGTACACATGCTTTTACAGCTTTCGCTGCCCAAGGCAACCTGGGAAGAATTACTGCCCCTCCTAGTCAAAAGCCACTTGCACAGTAAACAAAATAGTCGCTAAACAATTTGCTGCCCTTGATATTTTGCTGACCTGCGTGACCCCGTGTCCTGCCTGCGTGGCAGAGCTGCCCCTGCAGCGGCGTCGCTGGGAAACTCAGGGGTACTGCACTTCTGCGTCGTCCGGTGCGGTACTCTCCAGCTGTGTCTTTGTGTGTCAGAGCATAAATGCCTCATCCGAGGAGAGGCTGAGATGGCTTCTCTTGTCTGGAAAGACAGAGGTCTGTGGCGATTACAGGAGGAGTAGAAACTGCTTGTGGTTAGGCTCAGGTGGTGCTCGCCCTGCGCTGTGCGAAGCTGCCCGGCTCAGCCCTGGCAGCGGTACCAGTGGGTCCTCCCCGCCTCTCATCTCTTGACCTCCATTTTGCTTCTGCAGGGAAACTCCTCCTGTTTGACCAGCAAGGGACGTTCCTCGGGTCACCCAGTAAAGCAGCATTAATAGGGACAGGGATATACATTACGCCCCGTTCCCTGCCTCCTTTACTGAACATTTGTATTTACCTTACTACCATCTGTAGTAGATGCATTTGAAGCCCCCATGAAGTTTGTTGTTTGTTTTTCTTTGAATTTATCATCCACGGTAAGGAAAGGAAATAGTCAAATCGTTACTACCTGTGCACAATGTTTACGAGCAGATGAGAAATGTAGACTTGGCTATTAGTCCAGTAAATGTAATAAAGTACTGTGTCAGGAAACATAAATACACCTTTTAAAAACTTGGTAAATTTAATTTTGGAAAGCAGCAATATTTTACAGCACAGCATTAAACAGTATCAAAACTGCGTTCAGTTTTGATGAGCCAGTCCTCTAATTCAAAGTTATATACTTTTGTTGACTAGGCCTTCTAAATGTATTTCGGGCTTGGATGAAAAAAGTAAAGGACAAAGCTGCCTTTCTTACATTAAAAAAACCCCACACCTCAGCCTTCTGCAGCTGATGACCACAACCAAGAAAAGTATCAAATATTATTAATAAATATTTTTAAAATAAAAACAGCTACCTGACTGAAAAGACATTC
>NW_009229610.1:46003-63908 GCF_000690835.1 Fulmarus glacialis
TCATCTAGAGAAATGACATAGCTTTTTTGCCCTTAAACATTCAGTTTTCCCTTCAGGTCAATGAGCACCACAGTCTTGACTATGCTTTTGACCTGATGAGGCTACAAAGAGAGAATGTGGTCCTATTTGGCAAGAGAGGAAACATTTACATGAATCATACTCATGAAACTCATGTGTTTTTAAATAAGAAAACAAAGATTTCTATACATAATTTAAGTGGTGACAGGTTTTCAGGACAGTGTTTTGAGAGTAGTGTTTTGTTTTTCCTCATGCATTTTTTGATTACTCGGTATTACTTTCCAGTTTTTCTTTACAGATCTTTGTGCTGCTTTCTGATTCCTTTGTGGAAGTGTTCTGTATTTAGGTCTTGCCTGTTTGTTAGAATGGCTTCAAGAATTGTTTCTGAATCTTTTGTAAAGATAGCACAAGTTAACGTTTGCTCTTCATCCATCATTAGATGAGAGCATCTCTAGTTGTGATGGGGAGAACGCATTTGATGGAATAGTGGAAAGGAGTGATGTATCCCATGTTGTTATCTCCTAAAATACTGTGCTGTAAGCCGACCCAGGTGAGGGAGATCCATTTCCTAAGGCATTGCTGTTTGTCTTGGCTCTGCCACCCTGCATCAAGATTTTGGGAAGACCATTGTGTCTGCTAGCTTTGGAGCTGAGACTTTTTTATTCTCTCCCCATCTTTCCCATTTGGGAGAATAATAGAAGAGATCTCACTGGCACCCAAGAGACAAGGACCTGTGTAGCAACAGTATTGCCGTGAACAACATGGACATTTTATGGCAAACATCTCTTGGAGACATCTAGTTGAAAAACGTGAAGGCGGAGAATTGGCTTGTATCATATATAGAAGGCAGGTTAAGAAAAGGCATGGTGGAGACAAGTGTATTAAGGAAGGGGAGATTAATTAATGCTAAAACAAGTTAACATTGCAATACTGGGCAAAAGAGCAGAAATCCATCGGATCTGATGGTAAGCTAAAGTAAAAACAAAGGTATGCAGCTGTACGTGAGACAGATGAATGTGATTTGTAAATAAATTGAATGCAGTTACTGATTTTTATCCTCAGGGCTTTTTGAGTACCATAGATAAATCACAGTTGCATGACTAAAATATCAGATGTCTCGAGTTATTCTGTTTCCTTGGTCCTCAAAGAAGAAGTTGAGTTGTAGTATTGGAGGCATCCAGCAACAAAGGAGTTAAGGAGAAAGCATGTAGATTGGTTTGGTACCAGTTTTTTGGAACTCGGTAAGTTATGTCTGTAATGGGCAAAATGCCAACAGTTGCACATGAAAAGTGACATCTCTGCATTTTTAAGAAAAAAGCACTGTAGTGAACTTTATCAAAACGTTAACTTCTAATAAAGAACAGCAGCCATGTTGTCTGCTTGTGAGCCAAGTGTCTTGTTAATTTTACCCAAATGCCTTTCACCATACCCAAGTTACTGTATGTAATTCATTTGCGGTATCACTTATATGTTCCTTGGTAATTTTTCTGATTTATGACACTACTAAGTATGAATCTGTTAAGACCGTCACATGAATGTTATTATGTTATGACATCATAGTCTGTTGTCTTTTGTAACATCCTTAAGTTATGTACACAGTATTACAAGGATTATTGAAAAATGGATGCGACTTCTAAATGGAGTTCAATTTTCAATGGCTCTTTGCTTTCCCTTGGCAGCATATCAAAGCAAAGTAATAATGTCTTGGTGCCAGTATTTTAAAATGTAGCTCAGATGTTTAGTGTAAGGTCAGATCTGTTCCATTTCACTTGCTGCTTCCTCCTGCTGCCGGAGAGGCTGCTTTTAGTTGCAGAAATCCCTTTCTCATGGGAAGGTGAGCTTTAGATACCACAGTCTGAGCCGTGAGAGACAAATCAAAATAACGCATCACTCATTTACCGTAGACATTGCCCAACTTAAAAGAGTTATTCCAGACTCGGAGCGCTCGGCTGAGACGGCTGCTGAAATTAGTTATATTGCTTGCTAACCTGTCTGATTACCTCATCAAAGTGTTATGCACCAGCCATGTGGGCTCTCTCCGCTGGGCAGGAAGGTCCGCAGTACCGTCCCTGTGAGCAGCCTGCCCAAACACAGCTGAAGACGCGTGATGCCACGTGTTCTGGATAGTGCCTTTCGGACAGCTACCTGTGTTTGCAAGCTCTCGGGCTGTATTCATTGGGAGCCTCCTCCTGGGGGCAACTGAATTCCTCACCTTCAATACAAAATGAGGTAGGGTGATGTGGATATGGGTCCATTCTCCAATTACAGTGTGCACATTTTAATAGAAAGTAGACTGTCGTGGAGAACACCTGCACTGAAGTTACTTGAAGTGAATAGAAAACATTGAGTCTTGGTTTTCTTTTGGTTTGATTTTCAGGGGGAGTGTGTGTGAGGGGGTGTTGTTCTGTGGCTTTTTTGTGTTGGTTTGGTTTGGCTTGATTTGTGGTTTGTGGGGTTTTTTGTTTGTGGTTTTTTGGGGGTGGTTTTTGTTTGGTTTGGTTGTTGTTTGGGGGGGGGGGTTGGGGGGTTTTTTTTTTTTTTTTTTTTTGGGTTTTTGGGTTTTTTTTTTTTTTTTTTAAGCTTCCTAGAACACAGCCCTAAACCCTGGTGAAATAGATCCTAAATAGTGTTGCAGTTTGACTCCAGTCCTTGCCTGCAGGATGTAGACTGGCCAGACCTGCATGCAGATGGCTGTCAATTCCCTCAGACATAGGTGGGAGGAGAGGGTGGTTTTAGCTGCCGCTGATGAACATCAGACTCCCAACATCTGATGACAGGTTGCTATTTCATGCTCTACGGTTTTGTTTCAACAGAAATTCAGTATGTTGTCTCGCTGAATGACTTCATCTTCTCTCAATAGGCGAAACTATTGCATTTATGGACCAAAAGCATTTTCATACGCATACAAAGACATGTCTTGGTTATAGTAAGTGTCTGAGATTTATTGGAGAGGAATGGCATGCATCATGCACCAGGAAAGAAAAGAATTTTGCCATGAGTAACTTTAACAATCATTTAGAGAGATCATGAATCTGCTTATATTAGCTATCAAAGTACAGCATTTCAGTGATCTTTGTACAAGATGTTCATGATAATGCTTATCCTAAGGAAAAATATCTCTGCATCAGCGGTCATTACTGTAGGACACACTGGGTAGTATTTTCTGAAGTGCATAGCAAGTGTAGCATGGCTTTCTTTATTCCCTTTGCAAACTGGCATTGTTTTGGGGGAGAGGAAGTGAAAAGAGATGTTTGTTCTCATGAGTGAATGCCACAGGTGTCTTTTCGAGAAATTCAAACATTTGAGGACAATTAAGAGGAATACAAATGGCAGTTGAAATAGCCATTGAAATATTGAAATGTTTATTACAATGGGGCTTTTCCACTCAGAGTCCTTTTGGAAACGAATATTTAGTATTCTGGTAAGCAAAGTGAGGAATGCCTTCCTATTGGAATAAGACACTACTCGGGTTTCTAAAGGCAAATTTAGTTTTGTTTTTGTGATGCGTTGGTTCTGCAAGTTACCACTGAATGTTTCCATTATCTAGGTGTTTGGACCGTGTTTGATTCATGTAAATGTTAGAAGTTATTACTATTTTCATCTAGTACTTAGGACTCTGAGTCAAGGATCAGTCCCATTATACTGATCACTGTAAGGATAATCCCCAGACGCTTTGCAGTCTAGGCATTTGGAGGGTGATGCTGCGTAATCTTTACTAAGAAACTTAGGATGTCGTGACTAATAATTGAAAAATCAGGACAGCATAGAGTACAATACCTCACTGCTCCTCAGCAAAATAGTCTTGAATCAGACAGTAATAGGTTAATTGCCACATCCAAAAATGAATCCTAATGATTCCCTTTAGGAGCCATTATCACATGTAGGGTTTTCATTGTGATATTTATAACTGTAATCTTTGGTCTCAAAGCTCATGTAACTGTTCAACCCAGCGAAAGGGTTCAGAAAGGTAATATCCTCCTCCTGTCCTTAGGCTTTGCTAGTAGAATTTTTAGTTCTAGTTCAATCAGTCAAGCCCCTGCCATTTTCAGGCATTATTCCAATCTAACACAATTTGAATGTCAAGTGTCTTGTGTTTTGCGCTCACAAGGCCCACAGGAAAGTCTAGGCAAAAAAAAAATGTTGCATTTATCATAGGAAGCGTATCTTCAAATATATCAGAAGGTCTGTTCTTTTTCTGTTCTGTTCTGTGGCTGGACTGAATCATGATTGTTAAACGAGAGGCTGCTCAGCCAGGTCTGTCTCTCTCTGTTCCCACCTGGAATAAATTGCATAAATTTGCACAGCATTGTCTTGGCATAGGATCCTAAAGTATGTCTTAATTTTGCGGTGGCTGTATTGGAAGTTGCCTCTTGAATGAAGTCTGTCTGTATCCCTCTCATTTGTCTGCATATTGTATCCGAGGATTATTTTTTTTTTTTCCCCTTCCTGTATTAACCCAGGTACCATGTTGTGCTGCTGTCACGCTTGGCTGCGTTTTGTTGAAGAAAACAGGTTTTATCAGTGTTTTTTCCTGGCCTGACACCTTTTTTACTCCTGTCAATTTTATTACTGTCAATTTGAATTTAAGTGGATTATTTGAGCCTTGTAATTTTGTAATCCCTAGACAAAATATGCAAAGAATGGTAAGTGTTCTTGAAGGAACGCTTGAATTTTGACTTAAACTGTCAGCTGTATGCAAGTGACCTCATGTTGGTCATTTTAAAAAGAGTTTGCACTACACGGTGCAGCCAGACATGAAGCGACAATACTACTTCTGGTTGCAGCTAGTGTTTCTCTAATTTACCTAGAGCCAGGTGGACCTTACATGAAATAAAATAGTAATTTGAAAAGACTCAAGTCTGAGATCCTAAGTCAGTAGCTCAGACCCAAAAAAGCCAAATTGCTCTTCCTCTTTTGTTTTTCCTTTTGTGCTGTTGCGATCTAGTAATGTTGCAAGGATGGAACGTTTTCATCTCATTGACAATACGGTTTAGGTAATCAACCAAGAAGATAAAAGTAATTAATAATCATCTGGGAGCATTCACTAAGTGCTAGTCACTAAAAAGTATTCCAGCACTGGATTATTTTTTTTTCTGATCATTGTACTTATTTTAACTCAAGAGGAAAAACATGTAAAATATGTACTAATTACTCTTCACTGCTATGTGTAGGACTGAATACAACTTTAAGGTCTCACTATGGTGTTGCAGTGTTTCAGGTGAGCTTCCATGGTCAGCAGTGTCAAATGATTCCGTGTATATTTGTAATTCATTTAAACAGGATGGCTAATACTAGTGGTCCTTTTTTTATTTTTAAGGTATCTACACACATTTATTGCGTCTAGGGGGAATGTGAGGTGTTTGGAGAGATGCTATAACAAGCTACTGACTGAACAACCCGAGGTGATAGAGGTACCTTCAAATGTATGAAATTAGGCATTTTCATGCCAGTTCTCTTGGTATTTCCTCCTCTTTAATGATTAATTAACTAATGATTAATTAGCACATCACCGTTGCCATTTTAAATGATGAAAGCGATACATAGAGGGAGAGAATACCCATTTAGAGGTTACTTTCACCCACAGGTGCTCCCTTATAATGAGATAGGCATACCATCCTAGCTTTTTGAGTCCTTTGCTTTGTTATGGGAAGTACTGCTGTGGCCTGGCTGTGAAATACTCTGCACTAGCCTGCACCAGTCACCAAGTGCTTTTTTGATTTTTAAGGCCAGATATTTGTGTTTAATAATAATAATAATAAAAAAAATAAAAACTGAGATCTAACTAGATAACATAAAGCTGCCATGGCAACTAGTTTTCTGCCTAAGGCCTACTGGACATGATCCAGTGATAGTATAATCCCTGGGATTTATGATTTTTATTGCTATCTAACACATCACATCTACACAGCAGTGTATATACTGTTAGGCTGTCTCTGCTCTTCTTCCACTCCATTTGGCAACTGGTAGGTTTCTTGCCCTTATTTGATACAAAAGCACAGTGTTCAAGCAAATAGGGTATTTTTTCACCATTATCCATTTGCTAAGGTAATGAGCACCCCTGTATTATAGGGTGGTTCTGCTTTGACGTTGGCTGTGCCCACTGTTTGCCATGGGGATGCTGGTGCAGTTGTGTCTGAGTGTCTGTGTCCAGCTCTGCTGGCTGGGAGGTTCTCCAGGTTCCCCCCAGAGATATCAGAAGTCCTCTTTTAGGAAAGAAGCGGCACGCACAGCTGCCGTGGTAACTTGAGGACCTTTTAAAAATCATTAAAACCATTAAAAATAATTGCAGCTTTGGAAAATTAGACCGTAGTGTGCTCAGAGGAATGAGCTCAGAGGAATGAGGGGAGTGACAAAAGCTACCAGTGTTGGACAGACCAGAGAGAGGAAGGGAGGAGAGGAGAGAGGAGAAGCAGCACTGATGTTTGTGGAGGGTCATCACACTCAAATGTGCACTAGTTTGTGAAGTTGAAGAGCAACTTTAGGGAAAACTGTCCCCTTTCCCCTTGCTGCATCGCATAGCCACCTGGGAGGGACTGCAAAATGTGCTCCCAAGCGACGGATGGTATCCTAGGATATGCAGCAGAATACAGAATATTAAATGGTCCCGCATCTGTTTCAAGACACTGTATTTTAAATGGGAAGCAGGAGTGTTGGCAGGATTACTGCCATTTTGTCTGAGCTGGAAATTTTTGTTTGTTGCAATGCAATGCAAATACAACACTCGCTTCTGCCTGAGCACTCCTGTAATTTAATGAGAAAAATCCCTAATTTTATTTTATTTTATTTCTTTCCATGGTAAGAAGTGACATATAGCCTAAACGTGGTACATGCATGCTTCTCCCCTATGTTCTGTTGTTGTTCCTAAACCTCTTAGTGTCAGGGCTTAAGCCTCCATGGAAAACTGCTGACCAGTTGAATTAGTGAAACAGATCATCAGCTCGTTTGAAAGTACGCACCCATTTAGTATTTCAGCAAGTCCTGGCTCTTTACAGAAACTCCAGGAGCCTGCATTATTATTTAGTTCGTTAATTAGTTTATTTTTTTAAAGACAGCCCTCAGTGACAGACTGTTTCTGCCTAGGTGTGCTTGAAGCCTGAGCTGCAGCCTGGGTTGTCAGCCTGAAATTAGTAATCCTTCGGCACCTCTGCGCCTCGGTCAGGAGCACAGTTGAAAGAGGGGGCAGGAAAAAGGGGGAGCATCAAGTTTAAAAAGCAAGTTTAAAAAATCTAGAAAACAGAACACCTAGAGGGAGGGGGAGGAGGAGGAAGAAAGAAAGAAGAGCTGGAAAAAAACGTGAAACCTGAAGCCTAGAAGGACTTTGGGCTGGGAACAGTTAGCAAAGAGAACATGTAAGAGCATCTATTCTTTGTTCGCGCTCTCCTTATTGCTAACAAGGCAGGGGGCAGAGGGAAAAAAGCTAACTTTTTTTTGCATTTTCTTAAGATAGACTAGAAGGCAAAGCTGCTTATCTAGTTTTTACTAGATATTTAAGTCATTACTGTAGCAATAAAACTGCCCTTTAATTGCTGCACCATAATTGTAGGTATTTGTTTCTTACACTGCTTAAGGTCACATAAAAATGAATAGAGGTAAAAATAGGTTTGTGTTAAGTGCCTGAATTTTGAAACTGTTTTCTGCTAGCTATCTGCAGAGACAATACTTTCCCTTTACTCTCCTGGTTTGACTGTTCAGTAGATATATTTTTTAATTACCAAATTGGATTTTAGCAGGTGTAGTCAGTTGATGCATTATGGGTATAAGAGATTAGTGTTTAATCCTTCTTTTTATTACTGTGTAGATTGGTATACTTGGGAAAGTATTAAAGGTGCATTGCGTACTCCAGAGTACAGAAATGGCATTTATTACCGAGTTTTCTTTCAGCTAGCATCATTTAGAAAAAAAGCTGGTGCAGAACTCTGCAGGGGCCTATAGGCTCATCCATAGTGAAACTGCCTTAAACAATACAGAGTAGAGGAAAAGGGAGAGAAACCTTTTTGTGTTTTAAAACAAAAGCAGTGGTGGAAACATAAGTACTTCCCCTTCTCGAAGATGCTTATTCTCTTTTTCTGCATTTTATTTTTTTCTAAAATAAAGACAAAAGGGGTGTCAAAGCGCAGAAGATCTTTGTGTCAGTGAGTGGTAAAGGCAAGGACTGAAAAGGATCAGTGAATCAGATATAATTTGGCCTCTGTTTGAGATACCAGTCCTGTGTTTTGCTGATGGCTGGTATTCCCGTTCTGAAAAGCTGCAGAGGCATTTCTATCGAATAGAAAGAACATTATCCCCATTTTCATTCTGGCATGCCTGTTACGACTTTGTTCTGTAAACAAAGAGGATTATGGGAACTGGAAACTAGATGGCATTTTATTAAAGAGCTGTGCGAGTCTTTCACTGTGAATGCAAGAATCGGACAGTCTGGTGATAGCTACCTGTGAAAGAAAATACTTTAAAAATAGACCTTAGTGTTTGAGTTAGTAGGGTTTCTGAGAGGCAGTCCTCTAATGTAGGACATTACAGTAGAGTATGCGCTGGGCTTTAATATATCCCATTTGCACCTGTAACAAAACACTTGAAAAGAAAAAAACTCAAAATGCAATTGTACAAATTAAGAATGAAAATATATGCTGCAGAAATAGGGAGAGGGAGGTCTATGTCCACTGACCTGCTGTTGTGTAGACTGCCAGATTACTTTGAAAGTGTTATTTTAGGAAACGTGCATATTCGTCTATATAGAACTAGCAGTCTGGGGAGTGAGGCAGGGAAGAGAATTGCATTGAATGAGCATTAGTTGCAGTAACTAGCACAAATTATTTTTAACAGCGTATCATACAACTTTTCGTACAACCTTATAGATTTTCTGCAGTAGACTACTCACTTAGCATCTTAATTCCACAGAGTAAAGTCATGTATTAGTACTGGGTTTTACCTAATCACTCTGGAACTGCTTTCAGTTAATGAAGTAAGTGTACAGTATGAATTAAACCATAACTCTTGCAAATCACTTTTCCTTTTAATTATTGTGTTCCTAACTGAGCAGACAAATGATTAAGCAAACAGCACAGCACAGAAATGTGAAAAGTTAAGCTGCTGTGAGTCAGATCACGAAACACCAATAGTTGGTAAATAACTGGAATGTATCCCATTTTTTATCTCAGTTGAAACTTTTTGGTGTGACTGTTTTGGTGTCCCCCCTCCCCCCCCCTTGCAAGCTTCATAGCCTGGCTTTCACTTGGCCACCAGGTTGTAAAGCTTGTGAAGTCAAGGGAAGATAGGAATTAGAAGCAAATGGCCATATTTGGCCCTTAGTAAGTGGCAAAACGCCAGTTGGTTTCGTGTGACCCACTGAAGTAGCCTTCTACTGGGCGTGGGCTGGGTGCTCAGAACAGAACGCAGTGCTCAGCACAGAACGCAGTGCTCAGCACAGAATGCAGTGCTCAGCACAGAGGCAGAGGTTTTCAAAAGCAGTTACTGAATTAGCAGGCTTGCTTTTCAGAAAGTGGTAAGCAGCTGCCTTTTGACAGCCAGGCTTTCTTTTAAAGTGCCGCAGGTTGGTTACTCCAAAAAGGCTCAAAATGAGTAGCGCTTTGAGATTTTTCTGGATGGTTTGGAGTATGGGATAAACTACAGTGCATGAATGTAAAAGTAGAAAAAAAAGGGGATTAGAAAAAGGACTAGAAGAACCCACTAGAAACCACACTGGTGTGCTAAAGTATCTCTAAAGGATATAATGACAAATTGAATTATACACGTAGGAAAATGCTGTTGTCTAAAATAACCTGATTATATTACATATTCATTTTGTATCAGCAATTTCTGTAGCTAATTTTCTCAGCTTACAGGTGAGAAGACGACGTTTTCCTGGCTGCTGTAGACCACCCATGTATCAAAAAATCAACAATTAAATAATGTTTTTAAGCTGGTCTCAGGAAGTTCTAAAATCAGACCCACTTTAAAAGTGCTGCTGGTAATGGAAAAGGCAAGTTAGAATGCAGTTCAGTTCTTTGTAACTGTAACGGTCCACCATGATGTCAAAACCCCACTTCTCTTGAAGGTTATCTATAATTGTAGTAAAGGATGGCTAATGGGCATTTCACATTCCACTCTAACAAGCCCTGAGCTGAAATACGAGCACATGTGCTGTGTTAGTAGGGCTAACAGATCACCTTACAGATACAGAAGTAACCAGTCTGAATAAATGACTAATTTATAAAGTAGCTAATTTTGTTACGTGTTTTAATATAGTTTTCAACAGTTTCTCTCTCTGAAAAGTAGGAAGACTTGTTAAATACAGAGTGTTCTTGGGGAAGGTAGCGTTCAGATATTAAGTATGCAGATAGCTAGACAGTTCAAGCAGAATGTTTCCATATAAATTCTCATTCTGTCAAAGGTAAAAGTGGTATCTGGCAGGTAGTTGTATGTAAGCTACTTTCTTACTCTATTTATTTTACTTGCTGCAGAGTGATCCTGAGTGGATTAAATATACCATTTCCATTTTATAATATACACTCTTAACTGTATTTCTGGAGTGCATATGTTGTTAGCACTTGGAATTTGTTGCAATTTCCATAATGTCCTCTAAGTGAGTCTTAGCCTTGAGGTTGATGCTTAGGCATTGAGAATAGCATTCAAGAGGAGTAATACCGTTCCAGCAAATTTACAGAAGGAAATACATTTGTTTGTTTGTTTGTGTGCATGTGGATGTTATCTAGAAGTGAATTGGGTATTTTCAAAGTGCAGAAATCCAGATGGAAAACTCAATGCAACCATCTTGGGAGCAAAGCAAGAAAGGAAAATTCTGTATTAATATTCTATATTGTACATGAATATTTTCCAGAAAAAATTGATGTTAATAATATAGCCCATTATATCATTCTACTCTCAGTCCTTGGGTCAAGTAATTCCGGTGTTATTTGCCTAAGATAAAAAGAGTAGAAGCAGGTTGTCAAAGAGTGCAAACCAACATGAGTAGCTGAAAAAGGGTTTTTGTTGTCTGAGAAATGGTTCTAGGTAATTGAAGATTACTAGTAAGGTACATGAGGTTAGACGTGTATTTTATAGATACTATGAATCATTCATCTCGTTAGACCTGAGTATGAGTGGTGTAGCTCTCTAGTGCACTTTAAATGAATTTGCATGTTTAGTTCTTAACATTTTGTACACTACACATGTATGCATATGTTGTAATTACTTCCATGCAAGAGTGTTAACTTGAAAGCTTGCTTTAATACCACAGAGCTGTAGATTTTCATTTTAGAATGTTGTAGTCACAGAGGTTCTCTCTTTTGCTTTTTTAATAGATTATACTTGTCTTGGTTTTAGGACAAGAAAAGACTCCTAAATTAGGATACTAATGGTCTTTTGTCTTAGGGTCTAATGTTTAATAATAATCATATGCTAATACTAAATGCAATTTTTCTTCTGTTTAAAGACCCTGTTTTTGTAAGTCCCTGTGCACGGCCTTATTTTGAGCACGGGAACTCATTGCATTGACTCCCATGCGTCAAAGCTGATGTGCGTATTATTGTTCTGATAGGACCAAAGGTATTCTCTTTAAAACCAAAATAGTTATATTTCAGATTATGATTGAATACTTCCTAGCACTTTCAAATAATATACTTAGAAATTTTTTTTTAAATGCAGATACTTTTCAGAAGGTGCGGAAGATAGTCAAAAGAGAACTATTTTAAAATCCGCGAGTTGTTTTTACAGATTATGAGATACTCATATCTGATAATTTATGTGGAGAGTCTTATTAAAAAGCAGTAAAATAAGATATTTGATTACTCTTTCTATTGCATATAAAGTGACTAGATGCTGTATAGTATATCTGGTTAACCCTTTTTAAAATTAAAAGAATCCATACGATTACTCCCTTCCGTATGGTTGTTAGAAAGAACATGGTTGGTATAAACAGTCATTATTCTCAGTGAAAAAAAAATTCCTGTCGCATTTTTGCAAAAATCTTTGCCTAAAAACCTACAGTCAGAAATCACTCTTTGTTCCTACCAGTTGAACACTGAAAAATGAAGCAAAGTGATCTAAATCGAATTTACAAGACTGATAACCATGCAGTTGCAGGCAGAGTAGCTACTGCATAACCTGTACTCTGTCAAGGTAATTTAATTATGGATGGTTATACTTGAGTATAATTTGTTAATGTGTGCTCCTTGCAAAGGGAGAATAATTCTCACAAAGCATTGACAACTTTATACATTTTTACCAGGATGCTGTCAAAGGAAAGGGATTTTCATTGAATTTCATAATATACAGTCACCTGGAATAGGAATATCAATGAAGTGGCTAGCAGGGTGGTTTTTTCTTGGGTTTTTTTGGCTACTGGAGTCTATATGCAGGAAGGCAAGGGGAAAGAAATGCTCTTCTTTATGAATTTGAATACATAAAAAATGAATACATTATGTTACTGTGCAATAGTTGGGAAATAATTTTTTTATAAAATATTGTTGTGATATCTTAGTCTTTTGGACCATAATGACTGTAATACTCATTTTAAATTTCACCTTTTTGAAAAACATTGATGATCAAAGTTTAGATTAATATTCATTCTCTTTCCCACTCCCTTTTCAGAAGTAAGTCTGAGAAGAGCCAGAGGTGAATCTGGCTCATTCTTTGTCCTTTCGGTCAAGACACTCTTTTGAAGAGCAGATTTAGAGAGCAGCTGTAGCTGAGATGAGAGGTCAGCAGAGGCACAGAGCTATGGGATATATTGCTGGCTGTTTTCTCCCTTAGTCTCTGAATGTGAACTGTTTCTAACTGAGAGTTTTGTTTGTGATCAGAGATGACACTTGGAGGAGGCCCAGCTTTCTCCATGCCTGGGGTATGGGTGGTCTGTGCCTCTGAACCCAAGTACGAGCAGCGCTGTTTGGTAGTCCAGTCATTAAGTTCTTAAATCATTAGATATAGTGACTTTTGAGTAAACTTTTCTTGGACACCTCTTTATTTTTGTGCTAAACAATATTGAATATCCAGCTGTGAAGGCTGGCTAATCAGAATTACAGAATTAGGACTTTGGTAATGATTTCTGGGTACTGATATGATTGTTTTAACTGGTAGTTTTATATCCTTGGCTTAGAATTGTGCATTTTCTCAGATGGCTGTTGCATTTCAGCAAACCGTTACGGTAAGCTGACTCAAGCCACGAGGCTCGGTGTTGGAAGAAAGTGGGAGATCGCTGGGGTGATCAACATCTGGGAGCTGCACCTTCTGCCTGTCAATTTTCTCCTCCCATGTGAACAGCAAACAAGAGGTTCTGTCACCTTCTCCAAATCTTGCAGACTAGTAGTCTGTAGATCCATAGGAAAAGAAGTCAGTTGTACTTTATGGAGCAGGTAGGATGAACTTGAGAAGCAATAGGGATTGCCTAGGCAGTAATATATATGAAAACTTACGCAAGAGGCTGAGTATTTATTAGCATTTCAGTGAAGCACTCTCACTGCTAATGAGGAAGACCTGAGGCAACATCTACAAGGAGGGCCACAGGAGGAGCCCTAGCAGTGAGGCTTCAGCCTTTTACCCAGGCAGATTTGTTCTTCCTGGGCTCAGTACTTTGTGGGACGTGGCGTGCTCTTCTCCCCAAGATGAGGCTGGCGTTTGACAGAGGGAGACCTTAAAACTCTGCCAGCTGTCTGGAAAGAACAGTATCCCTGCCCAGCCCAGCAAGATCAGTATTAAGAAGGTTGATGTTTTATCATTTATTTTGAGTAGTGCTGTGCTTTGTCTCATTTTTGTACATGATGGACCCTTTCAAAGAAGTATTTTGTACAGTCTTTTCTGTCAGGAGAGGGCAAAGGGTGGATTCTGGATAACTGAAAGGGTGCAGTAAGGAAACAAATTTTATGTGTCATCTGAACATCAGCTTGGTCCTTGAAGTTCAAATACAAAAAGGTATGATTCTTCTTCTCAGTACCTTCCTGGAAACAGTGCATTACAGAAGAAAGCATGTGATGCATGACATTTAGTAGTGATTTTTCTTGAGAGGGACCTTTAGGTTTTGAAGCTAAATAGTTTGTGCATGGTTTAGCACAATATAAAAAGTCCAATAACTGAAATGAGGCATAAAGCCTCATTTCATCTTCACTATGTGCATTTCAGCACAACCTTCATAATGACGTTTTGCACTTCTATTGCCCATACAATCAAAATATTTCATAATGCTTTGGAAACATTAAAGAATGATCATTGGTTATAAAAGCACACTTTCATTTTTTACCTACTATTATTTGCAGTAACCCAGAAGATAAGTGGTAGTGAAAGCAATTGGGTAAAGAAAGAAGCAACCTGTTACCAGTTCCGTTTTGTGCACTTCACACCATTATCTATATAATTGGTTTTACTGACTTCTTGTTCCAATGTGCGTCTTTCAGATAGGACAAAAGGAGTTGGGGGGGTGTGGTTAAATAGGAATGGGTAACTCCTAAGTAGATGAATGAACATGTGGTACATGAAACAGCTTTTAAAAAAAAAAAAAAAAGTGAAGTCTTTAACTTTAGATTTTTTCTCTGTGAGGTAAGTATTTACTGCTGCCTCCGTCTTGTAGTTGAGGGATGAGGAAACTCAGGCCCAGAGCTCATAAGTGACCTACCTGAGACGTTACAGCTGAATTGCAGCTGAGCTGGGCACAGAAGTTAATCTCTTAATGGACTTCTCGGTTTCTGCCTCACCCCTGCTGGCAGAGAAGGCACTGGAAGCACCATTGTGTTTGCGATTATGGTTGCAGCGTAATTAAATTTGTTGAGTGTTTTTAATGAATTGACTTGACTGGATCTTTTTGAGGCTTGAGGTGCAAATCCCTGCAGCCATTCCACTGGAAACCGACTGAAATGTAGTGTAGAACGTGGAGGGAAATGGTATTCTTGCTGGGGGCGTGGGTTTTTGTGAGGGAGGCAGTCTATCTAGGGTTAAAAGCTGCCTAGCAGTCTACAGAAGGATATTGCTGTTATGTGGACTGACCCCTAAAGTACAAGTCTTAACTCATAATTGCATGTGATAATAGCAGCAACAAGTTAAGTCTTTCTGCTTTTGAATATTTGTTCTTAATGCATTTTATGTCACACTGAGTTCAAGTGCTGCTTTGTCATTTTTTGTTCTTCCTTTTGTGTCTGTTTTACAGTGAGGTTTCGAAGCTGTGATGGAAATAAAAAAATACACTTTGGAAGCAGTGAGCCAGAAGATTTCAGAGTAGGTGAAGATGGTGTGGTCTATGCAGAGCGAAGCTTTCAACTTTCAGCAGAGCCCACAGAGTTTGTCGTGTCTGCTCAAGACAAGGAAACCCAGGAAGAATGGCAAATGAGAGTGAAGCTAACCCCTGAGCCAGCCTTCGCAGGGGCTTCAGAAAAGGTAAAACAACTAAATGCAGCCTGTATAAAGTATCTCCGCAAACAGGCCTAAAAATAGGGATTTGATTCTGTCTATAACGTACCTCTCCATGAGGCATTTTATTAATAGACAACTAGTGCATGCAAAGCTGGAGCCTTAGGAAGAACGTTTTTATAGCCTGTTACTTTGTAGCTTTGCTAAGGCATGGAAAGGCATGCCTGTTTAAGTATATAGGATTCATTTATGTTTGAGCCTTTTGTTTGTATAGCTTGAGATTTATACCTGAATTTAAGTCGGACACGGTCATTTCTTTATTTTAAATTGCTTGAAAGTATTACAGTATTTATTCAAGCGGTTAAATATAACCACAAAATAAACAAATCTGTGCTAGAATGCATCAGTCACATTTATTAGATGCGAGCTGTAGATTTACAGCAGTAGTAGGAAAGCATTTCTGGCAGGGAATATTGGCTTTGTCTTGTCCCTTCATAATCAAATGGCAATTGTAAATTATTCATGATTCCAGCACTACTTGGTAAGGAAGATAGTCTCCCTCTGCTGGAAGCTGCCATAGGATAAACTGTGTACTGTGACAAAAATCAAACCTAGCAATGTACAAATAACAATGCATTTACGTTAGGAAAACAGTATTAGGTCTACTACCTTTTTCTGTTATATTACTTGCTGCCTGCTGTTTTCTTACCTTCTCTCATAAAGTGCTTAGTTTTCAAATAAAGAACAAAATTTATTCATAGATTAACATACCTATAATAGGTATGCATTAAAAATTTAAGCATAATGTCAAAATAGACAGTGTGGTTATGTGAGACATTTTTCCCAAGAACACACTGGAGACCAAAGCTGTGTAATCCTCAGGTTTTTGTCTGCTTACTTGATGATTGTTTTAAATCTTCTAAGGCAGGTTTTTAACAAAGGAAATGTTGCCATTTTGTCTGTAAAAGTCTAGTAAAAGAGTAGATGCTTAGGTATGCTAGGGCATGCCCTGTTCTTTCCAAAGTTCCAGTTCAGGCATCCTTGCCATCAGCAGAATGTAGAGTAGTGGAATCTGGTCTGCAGTTGGGCATCTGTTTTTACCCGGTGGCATATTTGATTAGATTTTTTCAAAAAAGTTTTTCTCGTAAAAGATCTGGAAGAAGTTTTTGTCACCCTGTCTCCACCCTTAAGCAAGCTAGCATGGCTATATGTGTGCTGGCATCTAAATGCTGAAATGAGTGCAGATACAGAAGGGAATAGGAAGGGAATGTTGACACCCAGCAGAGATTAATGCCCAATGTGTAAAGTGGGTCATCTACCGCATCCATCATGGCTGACATAGGTTTAAAATAATTACAGCATTAATTCTATGGGATTTAATAGGGTCATAAATATTTGAGACATTCCTTACCAGTATGTATTAAACTTCTCTTGGAACTCAAATTATATTTTAGCACACACAGATCTAAATTTAATGTACAGTAGCACATTACCTGAACTGAAGTTCTGGCTAATGAGAAATACATAAAGGCATACTATTAAATTCTGCAAAATATTAACTACTTTTCAGAAAGTGCAGAATAGTTTACACAGTAGTGCCATGTTATAAATTGTTTATAATTCCGTTTCTCCTCCAACTTGAATAAGGAAAAAAGAAAATGAGTTCTTTAAAATTTTGCAGTGCAGTTGTAAATAATATTGGTTATTTTCATCCTGCACTGTGAATGCAAATAAAACAGTTCAATGAACACAGAGGAAAGACAGCCTTTCAGTCAATTATGTAATTGTATCTGAGTTATTTTATAATGTCTACTAGTAATTCTCCTTCTAACATGTGCTTAATTTTATCTTGTACCTGGGAAAGGACCAAAAGAAAATTGAAGACATCATATTTCCATGGCAACAATACAAGTACAGCAGCCCTCTGAAGAGGCAGAAGAGAGACTGGGTTATTCCTCCAATCAACCTACCAGAAAATTCCAGAGGACCTTTTCCTCAAGAATTAGTTAGGGTAAGGAAGTTAATAAAAATGTGGTTTCAGTGTCCCTCGGAGAGCTCTTGAAGAGATTTTGTGTGAATGATGTCTTGTTCGTAGTCCAAATGTTTCTCAGAGTCTTTTGGGCTGGTTTATGTTGCTGCCTCTGTGCATATTGGGCTGGGCTGCATTTACTAGGTTTTTCTAAGTTGTCCCTATGCTCCTGTACTGATGGAAGGTGGCCTTGGTTCGGGTGGTAAGTGCTGTGATAACTTCCTTAAGTGGTTAAGGAGGATCTCTGCTGGTTCAGGACTTTTCCAGTCTTCTGCACTGGAGTTTTCCACCTGGGGAAGGGGGTGAGCGGGAGGAAGAGTGCACCAGGAGGCAGGAGGAAACGGGATGTGACAGTGTGAGGACACTAGCTGCTCCGTAGGATTCTGCAGCACAGACGTGGCCGTTGCCAGGAGTCCAGCACGGTAGAGGGCTTCCAACCATGGCACTGGTTGGTCATGATAAACTTCTACGAGGATTTGTTGGAACTTGGTAGAGCATTAGCCCAAGTTCATAGAATCATAGAATCATAGA
>NW_009229611.1:0-3942 GCF_000690835.1 Fulmarus glacialis
TGTAGCAGTTAAATGTCCCGGCCCTGCTTTAATCCCGTCACTCTCAGCCCCTTACATGCTTGCTTTAGCTTTCCGTTAGAGGCAGGGCTTTCATTTCCTGCGCTAAGCTGTGGGCTGTTGCCGTGTCTCCATTAACCACTTACACCTCACCCCCAGATGGCCACGGTTCGGCAGTCAGGCAGTGCTTCATGTGTTTCCACGCTGTACCTCCTCCCCCTCCGCCCCAAAAAGCCTTCAAAATCCGGCGCGTGGCTTGCAAAGCGCGACGGGGCTCACCAGCACCCACCCCTGTCCCGTCCCCCCGTGCCCCCCGGGCGGTGCGGGAGCCCGGCCCCACTCCCCGGACCTCCTTACCCGTACAGATGAAGCCAGGCAAACCTCCATAGATCAGCTCGTCATTGTCCGGTAACACAAACGGGCACCTGGTCTGCACCTCCAGGCAGTATTGCTTGCATGGGATCCGGTGTCGGCACTGTTGTTGGGTCACGTTGAAATACTCGGAGCACAGCCAGGCCTTGTAGACAGCCTAGGGGAAGCCACCGAGAGGGACATGTCACGGGGTGAAAGGGGAAGGGAGACCTCCTCTTCGCTCACACAAGAAACGTGTGTCAGTACATCGGGGTTGCTTACTGAACTCACCGACCAATTAAAATAAACCGCTGAAGTGCTGGGACTGTGGAACTCATCTAATGAACTAAATCCACCACAAAAATAAAGCTAATTAACCACATGGACTAACGTCCCCTACAGACAGGCACTGCCACAGACTGTGGTGACTCTGCCAAGACTGGTGGCCCGAGAGCTTGGTCCATCACGCGAAAAATTCAAGCACCGCTTATTGCCCGTCCCAGAGCATCTTCCTCCTCCCCGAGACACCCCGCTGCTCCCCCGGGGCAGGTGGGGATTTACACCTCCTCTAAAGCACTTTGGTCCCCATCAGCTCTGAACATGGGACATGGGACAGCAAAACAGACCGTGGGCTGATCTTTATTGGAAATTTCCAGAGGTCTCTGCCTGCTGGAATAGCTGCTGGCCAGAGGCAGGCGGGCACCGCTGGGATGCAGTGCTGCAGCCTCAGGCTCGTCCCTCTCTGCCACCAAGTAACACCCTCCTCACCTTGCCCACCCATCCTCCTGGTTCTGGGGGAGATTCCCAGTTCACAGAAATCTGGCACTTTTCGCTGTGCCGTTTCTTTTTGGCTCAAACGGGCAGACCTTGGGGGGAGCACGTTCATTTTACAGGCATATTTTGACACTCGAATGTACCAAACAGCAGTACAGGTGCCTCTGTGCGCTCCGCTCGCCTTTCCACTGGTTAGAACTGTGCTTGGCAACATTTCCAGAAGCAAAAGCAACCCGGGGGTTCACCTGCGACTGCAGATGCAAGGCTGTGCCACAACCCCTGCCTCTCCAGCCTGTCCGGTCCCCCTCCCTCGGGTCCTCTGCCACTGCTGCAGCCGCTCGCGAGCAGCGGAGAGAAAGCGGCTTTCATCTCCAGCTGACCGAGATGACATTCCCCAGCAAAAACCAGCTCTTCCCTTCCACCCTCCGTGCGTTCGTGTCCATCGCAGCCGGCCGGGCACAGCCCAGATGGCTTCGGTTAAGACCGTATCTCCCGCATCCCCCTTTATCTCCCGAGCATCAGGCACGGGTGGAAATTGTTTGTCTTCGCTCGCTGTAAAAGGGAGGGAGACGTCTTGTTTCTCATGGTCAGCCGTCATTCCTGAGGCTGCAAGAAACCCATGACACGGCTGGGAAGAGCAGCACCCTCCGTGGCGCTTCCAGCTCATCTATGAATATATCTAGGCACTAGCAACAGAGTTAAGGTCATGTTAATGACCACATCCAACTTCCTTTGAAACCAACTAGAAAGGACTCCCTGTGATTCAAAGGGAATGAATTTCCCTCCTCAGCGTGCTTGGAGAAAACCCCATGCTCCTTCTTCCAGCTGCATTTTTATTTTCTGGAGGCTTTAAAAACATCACTTCTTTGTTTCCCCATGTTTCCATAGATCCTTATCATCGTTTCTTTGGACCATGGTAGTGTCTCAGGATTAAAGCTGGTTGGGAAATTCTTGGCAAGTTATTTTAGTTTCTTTTTTTTTTTTCCCCCTGGAAAATGCCAAATCATGAAAACCAGAATTTTCATGGAAGCATGTTAGTTTTGGTGAAACTTTCATCACAAAAAGTTTAATCGAGACCAGGACACAATATATGGAGCAAGCCTTTCAGAGCAGTCAATAGCCCTGTGGTCAGAGCTTTCAGCTGGGATGTGGGGAAATTCAGTCCTGCTTTTTCTCCCTGGCCCATTGGATGTTAATTACTTAGACAAAGTGGGACGGCTCCAGAGAGGGGACTGACTCTGCAATCAGACCGTGAGGACACAACCGGGAGGGAGAGCTTCAAGGTCTGGACCTGCATCTGCCTGAGCTGATTCCCCCGAGGCTGAGGAGGAGGAGGAGGGGAGACAGGTAGGGCAGCACAGCCCGTGCTCCAGAGATGCCACAACCCCAGCTGCAACGCGTGTCCTCCCTCGGGGACAGTGTCGGGAGCAAGGGGACGGTGGGACAGTGAGGAGGACGCAGAAGGACCCCTCGGTGGGGTTGCACGTGACACTCCACAAGCACGATGAGCTTTTCTACTTCGGAAAAGCATCTAGCATTGCTCTCCATGGGACCTCAACAGGACGTAAAGGAGGGTTAGACATCTCAGTGGACAGTGACACCTTACGATAGATGCGATGGAGAACCAGAAGGTATAAAACGGGCTTCAAGCCATCCACTGACCGCCCAGGACTTAGCCATCCTTACTTTGGTCTGAGGACTTGGCAAATCCCTGCCTCGACACGACACCCTTATTTATGCACAACTACAGACACACGTGTAATCTGGAGCAAAACGGAGAGGTCCCTGCCCCAAAGAGCCTGCAGCTGCAAAGACACGCTATGCGATAGCCTGAAAGGGGGGGATACCTCTGGGAGGGATGGACCGAGACACGCAGCCCTGGGAGAGCGGGCAGCGGCCCCGGGCAGGGGCACCCTGCGGGCAGGGGCACCCCGCGGGCAGGGGCACCAGCTGAAGGCAATGCCTTCCCCTTCTCCCTGTTAGAGGGCACAGGCAGCGGGCACACACACAGACCTACCCCCAGCAAGCACTCCCATGGAAATTGCTATGAAATATGTTTTCCGAAGAGTTTTTACATCTATTGGAGATTTAAAGCATTCAGAAGGGGTGAATTTCCTCAATTTCAATCTTCTAAAAACTAGTTATTAATTAGTATTAATTACCTGAGTTAGTTATTTGGGCTGCCTTTATAGGCAACAGAGAGAGGGCATCCTGAGGATGACACAGCCCCCGGAGTACCCCGAGCACCCAACAGCGAGGGGGTTGAGGTGCTGCTCTCCTTCCCTGCTGACTGTAGAGGATTTCTGACAGCTAGTGTGGACCAGCTGCTTGAATTTTAAATGGCTGAAGTCGGGCGGGATGAATTCTCCCCCAAGTCATAAAGTTTTCAGTATTAAAAACTGGATGCATTAACTACACCACAAACAGCCCGCAAATTTACACAAGAATTAAGATACGTACCAGAAAAAGATAACTTGCCACTCGCTTTTTGTGATTAATCATTTGGGCTTTCTCTAAGTCACCCAGCACCAGCAGCGTCCTGCCGCTTAAGTCTCTCTCTTGCACACACTCTGCAGGGCTCCACAGTAATGAACAATAAATAGCAAACAGGTGAAGTGCATCGTTTCCATACAGCTCGCAGCGTTGTATTTGCTCACAAAAATTCTGCTGCAAACGCTAAAGGACAGCACGTGCAACAGCAGACCCCAGCATCCGTCCACAAACGGGTCGTGAACGGGAAAGGGATCAGACCTGCATCGTCACCCACAGCCAGCACCCTGCCCAGGGCCAGCGGCGGGTGCTCCCCTCCCTGGGGCGAGC
>NW_009229612.1:0-2630 GCF_000690835.1 Fulmarus glacialis
CCGGGCGAGCTGCCTGCCCCCGTGCTGCCCCCGTGCCAGGCCATCCCTAACCCTCCGCCCGAGGCGTGGGGCGGCAAGCGCAGGGAGAGGTGCTTTTTTGTTTGTTTTGGGGTTTCCCCCCCACCTTTTTTTCCCCGGGGGGCCTTAAAAATAGCTCCGCGGTCGCCATCGGGCACAGGGCGAGGACGTGGCAGGCTTACGGCAAAGCAGAGGTGCTGTACATTTGCCATTTCTATTAAAACTTTAGTAAAGTTAACGCAGCCTCGATGGCATCTGAAATACTAAATAAGAGACCAGTTTCAACCCCTTTCCTCACTGGAGGGGATACACTAGTATGTTTTTTATTTTTATTTTCCTTATAGCCTGTTAAATTGACTAATAAAGTCAACACAGAGTTCTCTGTGTGGCTTCAAAAAACTCAGTAATTTTGTTAGAAAACGTTGAAATCCAACCCCAAAGTATTCAGCCCAAATATTTAGTTAAAGTAACCCTGTGGGTTAATAAACTAAACAAAGGCAAACCATGCAAAACTGCAGCAATGAAAACCAGGCTTAAATAAACGAAGGAAAGTTTATAAGAACCCTTTAGCTGGAAAAAAAACAGCGAAGGAAAACTGCATGAAAGTTTAATATGAAGCATGTGATACGCAGGGGCTCGTTTTACAGGTACGCAGCTTTGCCTCGGACGGTCGTTGTCCCCAGCGAAATTTCGAAAATTATTTTTCTGCTAAGCTGCATTTCCTTCGAAACCTCATGGCAGCGGTTTCCGCTGAAGAAACCCTCGGCAGCTTTTGGCAGGTTAAGAGCAGCGCTTCTCTTCTGTGCTGCAGCTCTCTCTCACTGCCCGCGCTTCGCCACGTTGCTGATTTCTGTGTCTGACTTGTTTAGTTATTTCAGCTCCAGTAACGTGGTTGCAAAATATTTACCTTTCACACAAGAATCTGGATTATTTTGATTAGAGACCGATGCGCTCTTCAAAATGTTTGCTTATGTGCAAGAGTTCTTCGAAGAGGGGCACGACAAAAGATGTCTCTTTTCAACCACCACTTTTAAACTAGCTACTAATAGCTAAAAACTGGTTTACTATAGGGATCGACTAAGCCTTTCTAAAAAAAAGATAGGGAGATTTGAAACAAGCTGTTTAAAATATCTATGCTAAATAATCTCAAACTGCCTTCAGCATGTTGGCAGTTTGGTAATAATTATAACCATTGCTGTTCTGCAGTTTAGATCATCACGAAAGAAACCTTCACGACAATTGTTTTTTGATCAAATAAAGGGCATGGGATTGGTGACATGTTTTTCTCTATGGAATAATGGGTTTCCAAAATTATTTTCTTTCGCATTATATCCCCAAAGAAGCAGCCGGGGAGGAGAGCGCTGGAAAAACAAGCCCAAAAATAACAAGAGATTGTTTAAACTTCTCTTAGTTGCTTTTCATTTTCAAGAAAAGCTGAATAAACAGCGTCGGCCCCGCCTGACAGCGCAGAAAGCAGGTTTGCAGTGAAAGAGGCATGCAGAGGGAAAAGAGGAGGGTTTTTTTCTTCCCTTTTCGAGAACTTAACTTTCCCCTTTTCAAAAAGGAGCTGCGTGCAGCCCAGGGAGCACTTTATTTACCGTGTACAGAAGAAACAAGTCAAATTTAAAATTAACCTCGAGTCGTGCTGGGAATAGATCGGGCCAAATGTTGGGGGAATTCCTTTATCCCCCCCCTTCTAATATTTTTGTCTAATTCCGCTGCTTAACCATCACCCCTTGTACTGCCAAGGAAGGGAATGGTCCCTTTCGGTGACAAGCCCCGATGAAATGATTTTCTTTAAAAAGAAAAAGAAGAAGAGAAAGATGGACTAAGGAACTTGGGGCAACAAAGCTTTACAAGGAGAGAAGAAAGACTCGGGTAAAATACGACACATTTATCTATCAATTGCTAGACAAGACAAAGAAGGCTTAACAACAGTTTGAAAAGAGTGGCCTGTGAATGGTTACTATTCAATTTGTATTTTATTCCCCGCTGGTCATGGAATTGAGATCAGAAGAAAAAGTGAAAACACATGGCTGAGGTCAGTAGGATCAGAGAACCACCACATACAGCAAAGGGAAGGAAAAGCAATGGGAACTTGTGTGAAGAAATGGATTATATAAACAGAGCTTACCATCGCCTGCACCCCATTATCCTATAATTTACACTGCATGGGAGCATAGAAATATATTAAACTAGTGATAGGTTTCACCGTTGCTTTATGCCAATCAATTCCATCATATACTTTCAGACATGTTTAGAATTCTTGGACTAATGTGTTTGTTTTAAATATCACAGGGAAATTATGACATCACCGGCAAATAATGCTGGGGAAGGTTGCCTTCCTTTTGAAGTACGCTGCAGTGAAACATGATTTTAATTACATAATCACTTTGAAACCGTAATTATATAATAAACGAGGGGGATTAAGCGGGAAGTATATAGTACATTAAAAATTGCTTAGGTCCTGGAAAAACAAACCGAACACACGATGAGAAATGCTCGGTCACGGGCACCGCTTGATAAATTCGGGCTATCGCATTTATTTGCGTTTCGTCCGGGGCGGCAAAATGATGTCCCCTCCGACAGCCGGCGACGTTTGCTCCCCGGCC
>NW_009229613.1:0-4666 GCF_000690835.1 Fulmarus glacialis
TAATTTTTAAATTTTTTTATTCATTTAATATTTTTTATATATTTTTTATTAAAGTTTTTAATGAGAGGTTATTTTGGATTAAAAAATATTCAGTCACTTAGCAAGCTCTAAAGGCAATCCACCATTCCTGTAGAAAAGTTAAACTACAGGTCACTAACCTCACTAATCCCTCTCTGAAGGCAACATGGACTGCGGGAGTATAATCTGTGCTTCCTGAGTTATGTATGACAATTCAACACTTGTGCAGCTAGAAGCCTCTGAGTGATGTTGCAAAATTCACAGTTCAGCAGTGACCCGAAGGTTTCTGAGGCCACAGCCATTTGGCACGTGCCCTTTGCTCCTTGCGAAGCAGAGTCTACACAAGCATTTGGCTCAGAATGAATTAATCCAAGGAAATTTCTGTACAAACTGATACTTGAAGGCAGAGGTTTCAGCCTTCTTCTCAGCCTCTGCCTGGCAGAGCTTAGGGTCTGCAGATAATTGAGGGGAACACAAGATAACAAAGAAAAACACAGTGGCGATTCACAAGGTAAAAATTATCCAGGCAAAGTTTTAGGAGCGTTGAAAACCATTTGCTGTATGAAACCCTTAGTACATCTTCAATGCAGAGGGCAGAACCTGCACTGTCTCTCAGGGGCTGCTGTGCCAGGGCCATCGCAGCGGCACGTCCACACCAGAGAGGAGAAAGAGGAGGCGAAGGTCAGACATTTCTTGCACCAACGCCAGCCACCTGCTTGGTCGGGAAGGGGAAGCAGAGGCTCACGCCGTAGCTCCCCTCCACGAGGACGTGTGTAGGCAGGCGGAAATTCCTCGAGACACGCAAGTCAGCTGTGCTGGGACGGCACCTCGCCCCGCTGTAAGTGCCGCTGCACCGAGTGAGCTGGGGAGCCGGGTGGAGGAGAGCTAACCTCTTCCAACAGCACTCGCTTTCAAAGGCATTCAGAGAATGGGGTTTAAAATCTTTTCCTTCCCAAGACATCCCTGAGATTTTAAAGATATGGGTATTTTTATACAACGGCTCATTTTTAACACAGGATTTAGACACATTGCAGCATTTTTTTTTTTCTAGCACTACGTCTGTCTCAGTTGATTTTGGTGGGTAACCATGGGGGAGAAAAGCAAATAAGCTTCTGCAAGGATATTTTGTGCTTGGGAGGAGAAAAAGTCCGAAATGATGCAACGCTGCAGCCGTGTTTCCTGGGGGAGGAATAAATGGAAATGGTAAGATGTGAGGAGCTGTGGCAGGGGAATCCAGCCTGCTTCTGGAATTGCTCAAGGCAAACCAGAAATCCAGCAAAAGCATATGCATCATAGAAATAAAGAAAACCGAAGTTATCGGCTAAGCTGGATCAAATTAAAAGACATGTCGTGGTTTAGCTGATTAGCTCATCACATCTGCCAAGTTGGACCAGACTTGCGGCTAGCTGCTATGGCAGTCCAGAGCACAAGCTCTATGAAGATCCTCTCCATGCTCGGTTACAAAGCTCAGACTGAAGTACACAAAAACAGAGACCATTACTCTATTACAGAAAATGGCAGTAGAATAACCTCTTATTTTGGCCCAGAAGTTCTTTGCAGAGGCATTAGAGATAAAGATACAGTGTCATCCACTGATTCCTGAAGTTTCACAAAATAAAAATCTCAAAAAGCAAAGCCAGTGAAAATTCTCTCTCCAGGTATGCACTTAAACATACTTGGCAACATTTTTAATTCTTAGTATCAAACAGTAATTAATGTGCTTGCATAATCAAATAAATATGCATGAGGTTATTTCCTAATTAGATCTTCAATCTTCACATCTGACATAGTTTACCTTACAACTGTGAATTAGCAGAAGGGCAGATATTTGATGCTAAATTTGTTTGGTTGCTTCTACTAAAAGTTCAAAGAGCATCTGGATTACTTCAGTAACCTCTCCACCACTAACAGCAAGTGTCCAAATTTCTTTAAAGGTTTCCTTTTTCACGACCAAAAAATGTTACTGAAGTAACCTGATGGATGCTAATTGGGGAATTCGTGTGGTTCAGAGGCACTCATCACCTCCGCAGTTCATCGGTGGAGCCCTTCGCAGGCTCTTTGGGGGCCAGTTTTTCAATCTACATTGTACGGGTGTTGTAAAAACACCTTTTGCTTGAAAAATAGCCCACAGTGATGACAGTCAACAACTAAAATGATTAATCATGTGGTATTAGCACATAACTGTAAATGGGAGTCCAGCAGCAATGCACATTAACCACGTCATTTACTATTTCTAACACTTGTGCTCACTTACAGGCACGAAAGAAATTGGGGCAGGCTTCGCCCTGCACCCTGGACGTGCCCAGGTGAGCCCTGCTTGCAGCACAGCTACGACATGTGGCATCTCAAGGGATGTGGCTCTGTGCGCTTAGATTGAGTGGGACAGCAAACCGCCCGGCTTTCACCTAAGTAACTTCCACGTGTGCCCAGAAGCGGAGCACTACATACCCTAGTTTTATCTATCTGGTTTTTGCAGCACAGCCTAAGCTTGTGGTGGAGCAGAGAGAGCAGCTGCCGCATGGTGCCAGGGGCTGTCTTGCATTTAACCTGTCCTCCGGCGTTAGAGCGGCACTGGCAGACACTGGAGGCACGTCAGACTGTTCAAAGGGATTTGGGAAGTTATCCTTCTTCTCCACAGAAAAATATTCTCCTCTCTTAAGTTTGGTGGCTCAATTGCTAACCCTACCAGATAAAGCTGTACTTGTTTCCAGGTTAGACCAAAAATTACACCACCGGGGATATAAGAGCAGGGAAAGCCTTGATTTTTTGCTGTCCTTGTTATCGAACATCCTTTGCCTCATTTTTCCTACAAACCACCCCCCCCATCTTGACGGGCAATACTCTGGCAGCATCTGGAACCAGTGGAGAAGAACAAGGCGCATTTGCCAATAAACCATAGCAATCATGAAAAAACTAGGGTTTCAATCAGCTTTTGGAAATAATAATTTGTACGCTACTGCAAATACTTGTACAGTCATTTAGACATCAGAGATGTCTAAAAAGTTTTGTTTATGAAGCACAAGCATGGCTTTAAGAAATCCAGCTTTCCAAAACCAGGAGTAACAATGTTCAGTAGGCTGACAACATAGATTCATTTTGTCCAGGAAAATAAATGGCACAAATAACTTACCTTTGCAGAGTCTCTGCAGGGTTTGTATTTTACTGCTATGGTGGTTTTAAAAAATAATAAATTAAAGGTAAAACACACACACACAAAATACAATTTTCTTAATGAGTGATCACAAGACAAAAGAGAAGAGCCAGGAAACCACACTGGAGTGAATCAGTCGACCATTAGCTCGAAAGGACACAACATCGCACCCTTCATACAAAGCTGCCCCCAGGAAGCCAGGCAAGGCAAGCTTTTAGAGGAGATACATAATTTAGGAAAGAAACAGTACAAGGACACAACAGAAAGCAGCCCGCATGTCAGGGTGAAATGTCATCGTTTGGCCAAACTAGCAGGAAACACCCCGACTCTCACCGAAATGAGATGAGAGACGTGGAACATGATACCCAGCTCCACACTGACAAGCAGCTGGAAAAGAACCACAGGGAGCAAAACCTTCTTGGCAAACATGAGAGAAGGGATCTGGACCAAAGGGTACCTGATATTATCAACTCTCTGCCTTGGTAGTTCTGAACTGCTGAGTCACACATGGCAAACAAAATTTATTTAGCTGTTATTCTAGGCAAACACTGAATTTTCATTAAATCTACTGTCTGCTTATTTAAGTGCTTGCTTGCTAACTTCCAAAATAGGATTAGCAAGGCACATTAAAAATGAAGCAAGTATCAAATGCGAATTGAATCCATATCCTAAAATATTAATGGCCAGATAACAGTACTATGAATACAGACAGAAACATCGTATTTGATGCCCATTCATGCGAACAGCACATCTCTGATGTGTGAGGGTAAGCTGCCTATCAGAAGCAAATTAAAAATTTGGTTTTGAATGGACTCCTTTTGCTTTCAGGATATTTTAAAAAAATCATTCAAGTATTTTTCAAAATTGTGTAGAATGTGTCAGATTCAAGTTTCATTTCAATTGGATACTACATCCTACGTAATGATACTTTTAACAACTTGCACCTTCCCTTAGAGGCACTCATTCTTGAAGAGATCTTTAGTTTCAAATTAAAAGCAAATGGTGAAGTGATGGGTGCTAGATCAAGAAAAACCGTGCTAATTTCATTTCAAAATTAAAAGATTTCTCAAAATTAGAAGATAAGCGTCTTCTGTGTTTTGGATGAAGGATAAATTACTAGGGAAATGCAGCTACAGTTGTGAGGTTGTCAGTCATGATGGCTTTCATATTTAAAAATTTAGCGATCTTAAGGTTTAAGCAGATCTGTTTTAATTAATTATAACAGCTACAGAGGCATACAAAAATATGTACCAAATAGGCAGAGGCATCCTCCACCCACACCCTCTGGTCCAGGGAATGCGAGCTATCTGTCGCGCCTTCCAAGCTCTGGAACGTAGACAGGAATGCTTGTGGCCACAGAAATAAAAATATCTTTTATTCCTTTAGAGGAACATACTGGGAGCACAACTATGCACAGTACTGCACCTCATAGTGACAACCTCTTTGACAGCTATTTCTAATTAAAAGTGTTCAGCACATCCAGCTATGTTCTTTCCC
>NW_009229613.1:4697-8614 GCF_000690835.1 Fulmarus glacialis
CATTGCATAACTGGATGACCCTGCAAGAGAAGCAAGTAATGTAGAACGTGCGAGTGAGAAAACAACGTGGGGACAGGAATAATAGTGCTTGGCTGGGGAGCAACTAAGCTGATAATTGTCAGGTTCAGGGTAGTAGTGCAGAAATTATGCTCTGCTGCTTTTCTTCTGTGCCTCACCGTGACACCACCAAAGCGGCAGCGGTAGGCTAGACAGCATTCAAGGACGTTAACTCAAAGGCATTATTTCTGACCACATATTCTCATAATCTTACAGCAGAGGAGGGAAATGATATGAAAGGGAGGACTGGGACAAGGCAGACGAAACAGTTTTCATTCACAAATTTTAAAATCTGAGTTGTCTGTAAGACGGTGGTGGCTTTTCTGGGCGGCAGGAGGGGTAAGCAGGGTCTAACCTACCTCTTGCATGTCAACATGTAAAGGAATTGATGGATCATATTTAAGCAGGAAGCCATAGTGGGTTGTGTACCCTATCAATACATCTACAGGATTTGGCTTTTTTTTGGTGTGTCTGTGTGGACCTCACTAATATTGTTATTTAAATCCAGACTGCAAAACATGCTTCCTTGAGGTGTGAGGAACCTTTGGGTTTCTGTAGCAGAAATTGGTGGAGCTGGACCTTCCAGTATCCTTTGTCCATAAATCTATATAACTAAGCCCAGTCGGATTTCTTGGTAAGTACGGCCTCACGCAAGATACTGTTCAGTCTTTACCAAGCACACTAAGATCTAGCAATTTGTATATCCTCCAATATACCCGACACCACTAGCGGCATTCCGTTGGAGAGGGGAAGCACATCTGCCAAGAGAGCTTCAAGAAAAAGACTAAAATTTATCAGATATTGATTTAATTTAGGTAAAAGAATGAAAAAGTTGAGGATTTTTGGTTTTGCTTTTAAAGTCTGGCTCTTAATTTGATTCAAGGGGAGTTGGAAGACAGAAAATAAAGAGAGAGAGAGGGCCTTGGTGATTGTTTTGTCCTTAACGCCTCTTTACCTGAGGTTTTGTCTGCAGTATCTGAGCTCTTGCCATGGAGATCTGCTTCTAGCCATTTGTACAAGACTACACAACATAACAAACAGAGATAAAAAAAGCAAGTATGAACAAAATGAAAAGATATACAAATGTACTGGGGAAGGGAAAAATGTGAAGCAGATATTAAACACTCTCCCTTGCAACCTCTCTTCCCCCCACTATTGCCAAAGGGTAAATCGATGTGATAAATAAAACCCTCCATGACTATATTACTATAAAGGTGTTGAATGCATTGACAGACATTGTAGAAATACTTGACAAAATTAGTAACAAGATTAAATTCTCAGTACTTCAAACAGCATGCTGCTGTACAGCTTCCCTATTATGAAGACAGATTTGTTCACATAGTGAGCTGTTCCAGAGCCTGTGAAACTCAGGGGGAAAAACCACCATCTACTTTAACTGGTGTTGAACTAAACCCAAGAGGTTTTCTTTAGTATAATACATTAGCCATGTTGTTACACCTTCAATGCTGTATTGCATGCCATTTTCAGGGCTTTCTGAAAGTTACCCAATAGTTCTGTTCATAATTTCTGTCTCATAATAGGGTGTTTTTAGACAAAGATTTGAATAAATAAGCTATGTTTATAACTTGAATGAACAGTTTTAATCTCTTCCAGTAACAGCTACGCCAGTAGGCACTGGTAATGGAAGAGCTTCCGGCTGGCATGTCTAACTGAGGTTTCTTCCACCTGGTTTGCTCATCTCCTGCAGGAAAACAAAAATGTTTTCACAAACACCATGGCAGTCCTTCATCAAAAAAGTCCCTTTCATACACTACGCAAAGGCATTATGCAATCCTCCTCAAGTTAAATCTATTTTTATAAACCCAGAGTGTATATTAAAGCTGCGATACCATTGACCTCTCTGGTCATTCAGTTTCTAGGTGTAAATTCAGAGTATTTCCTCCATGACCTCCTACTGGAGCTGTTAATCCAGGCACCAGTTCAGAGGAGCCAGATAATTCTGCCAAGGCTGTATTTTCTGGGAAGGCAGCCCTCAGCAGAGGGCACAGGAGCTCTTTCAATAAAGAGTTTTCGGTTTGAATTTGTATTTTAGGATAATTTTCTTGTTTCTTTAGGAGGCACTTGTAGATAACCCATATTCAAGCCTGCAGGACAACGTTTTTTCCACTCCAGGTGTCTTAAGCTATTTCATTCTACTTTTGAGCTGTTTGAACTAAAAAGTTGCATAAATATTTAAAGGAAACAAAACAAACAATTGCCTACTGATTTTCTGGGAACACATTGTCAGAGCATTCATTTAGTATCTTGCTCCAGAAGAGCACAATCTCTGCCACAATCAGGACTCCAAACTCTCCCAGTTAACAGCAATGAGCGAAAGCTGGCGACTGCCCCATACCCCCAGCGCCTGTACAAGCCTCTCTGCCAGGCTGCCCTCACAGCTCTCCCCGAAAGTCCTTTACAATGTTATCATTGGGGATTTGGCACCGAGCTTCCGCAGACTTAGCCACCACCTCTGCAATAGGAAGAGGGAAAAGGAAAGATGTAACAGCTCGTGAAGGGATGCATAGCCTGATGCGCCAGGAGACGTTCTGGTTTTGCTACCCGTTTCAATATTTTGACCATTTATCATTATCAATCCTATGGCTAAACAGTCACAGAAGTTATGTAAACTCCTGCACAAGAAGTCAAATCGCAGAAGATCATTGACAACAGCGATATAAATACAGAGCTATGAACACTGCTGTACAGCCTAATTCTTTATAAAAACACAATGTAATGGAATATGACTATTGCCACAAACTAATTACACTTAGAAAAGGCTCAGTATTTCAACAAACCTTTTAAAAAGGAGATTTGTTCACCTAAGAGTTATTGCACAAGTCTAAATAAAGAGAAAAAGGCTAAAAACTAACATGAGCAGTTTAGTTTGCCGTCATCCCTTCCTTCTGACCTTGATTGAAATACTTACTGTCTGCCTACAAAGTAACATTATACAGCACCAACACTGTCAGGTTCTTAAAATAGCCCCAGTCCCAGCTGCCGACAGATCACAGACATCCCACTACACTAGCAAACAAGTATGAATTACACCATCCCTTTTACATAAAATTGCATCATAATCTTGTCAAATCCAAAAAGTCATGGCTTAAATTATGTCACTTTGGGTGATTTTTTGCAGTGGGGTGGGAGGAGTTTAATAAACAGGTACTAGAGGCACAGTGCTCCTACACGATTACCTTGGGGTCTATCCCCAAAGGCTGGAACGGATTAGGAGGAAACAGTGGAGCGGGTATAAAACTGGACCTATACTTATAAATATAGGGAATTATTCACGCCTCGGGCCTTTATCTTCTCTGGAAATCAAGGTGTGTGGAATTCACTCATTCTGTTCATGCTGCCACGCTGCCTCTCCAAGCATGGATCCACTGCTGGGCAGTATGTGGAGAGCGTGCCCAGAGATCCTTGGTCTATCCTGTTTATATACAGCAAGTGGCATATTTTCTTTTTTATTGCATTTTTACATTCAAATCTGCTGTTCATTTTGTGTACTTGATATGGAATGAATGAGCATTTTTACTAATAGAAAAAAACAATTCAAGCAATAATTAAAAGTTCATTTAAATTTAAGCTTCATACATCATTATTCTTAAATTGCCTGCTAACCTTTCGGTTAGTTACATAGCAAGTGAGTAATATATGTAACCATAAGAAACCGAAGGGTCTGAAATCCACCTCTCAGTTCCCAGAAGAACATTAATGATGGCAGAACAAAAAATGTTCAAGCAAGAGTGAGACACCAGCTCCGATCCTCAAACACAGTAGGATGCCAAAGTCCGTACGGTGAGGGGTTCCCTGGCTTTGGAGCAAGAGGCACCTGCCTGCAGGCTTAGGCTGAACCG
>NW_009229613.1:8645-34190 GCF_000690835.1 Fulmarus glacialis
ACATTTTTAGATGCCATCATATCCTCTGTGAAGTTTGGAGGGCTTCCTGCTCAGTGCAACACCCATTTCACATGTTCACCTCCCTCCGTGGTCTGAACGCAGAATGAGGTATCCAGTCGCACCTTTTGCACAGGACTCCTTTCACGCTTGTGCTTTCTACTCATTTACAAGGTCAGGATCAAGTTCAAATGTATTAAAACATGATGCCACATTCTCAGACTGGTTTTGGAAACACACAAACATCATTTTCAATTCAAACGAATCTTAAAGCAGGTTTTGTCCTCTACTTCCCTGGAACAGAGGTAGCACAAGAGTCTGGTCTTAAGATCTGCTTTATTACAGTTGGTATTTCCAGAGATGAGAAAAGGGGAAAAAAAACCCCCCACAACTAACCAGAACTTGTCATCCTAAAAATCCCTGTACCATTACTGTTTAGGTTTGTGTGCAAGAATGCAGGAAAGAAAGGGGAAATTTTCAGTAAATTTTGCTTTGGGGCTTTTTTAGTACAAAACCAAGCAGCTTTATTTTCATTCTTTATTTTTATAATGACAGTACATTCAGTTATCTTTTAAACTGGGCTGTATCAAAGTAGGTTTTTTTAAACCACTCTGCAATGCACATAATATCATGTACCGATATTAGTCCCCCCTTGACTCATCAGGATGGCAAGTTTCAGGTGTTTTGTAACTTGAAGTTAGAAGCAGTTTCACCAGAGCTGTGTTTACAGAACAGCAGAGTGTGAATAAATTCACTGATAACACCTTCTGCCACAATAATTAAGTTCGGTTTGCAAATGAGTACAAGAAAAGAAAGAAGACTAATTTGGCCTGGACCATTTTTAGCACTAATCAACTTTGACATAAACAGAGGATGAAGATGCCCGTCCTGCAGCTCGAATGGTCAGCTATGCCTGATTTGGGATTTTGCTTTTTGGCGACTTTCTTTTTGCCCATCTCGCACAGGCTTGAGGCCTCGGTTCCCTCGACTTAGAACCGTTACACTGGGCAACAGACTTTTCTGGTTTAAAGGAAGCCCTTGCTTTCTGATGTCCCCAAGAGCTGTCCCTTGATGTGCTGAGCCACAAAGAGGATCCAAAGGACTCGTGGTTGGTTTTTTATCAGCCACCCAGCAGAACCCAGCCTGCGAAACTTGGTCTCCTACATCCATCGACACTCTCCAGAAGTAAGCTATTCCCAGTTTCTGAAGAAGATTTTTCTTCTTCAAACAGCGCAATCCACAACCCAACAGTGGCACTCAAGCTGGAAACTTAAAACACCCTGGGCAGGGACAGACTCTTCACACTCCTTGAAGAGCTGGCCCACACCTGCGAGGTTTAGACAACTGGTTTTATCAGTGAGGCAAGAGGTGGATTTAGAGAGGGTGGACCCAGAATTAGTTCCTCACTGTATTGAGTAACTTTTTTTGCACACCCTTTACAAGCAAAGGGTTACAGCAAGGCAGTGCTCGCCTGTCAAAGCTGCAGCTGCTAAGCTTTATGAAAACTTAGTTGTGTGTGGTTTTGATGGGAAGGGGGTCTGGCAAAGAAAGAACTTTGCTTCTTGTAGTCAGGAAAGCTCTTTCATCGGCACGAAATAGAAACACTCCCTGTGTAGCACAAACTGATTTTGTTTAGGGGTTTTTGAGAAACTGCTGTTTAAGCTGCTGCCAACAATTAATTGTCCTTATGACAGTCTCCAAAAGCCGGTCTTCCACCACTTTTCAACAACTGAATCCTTTTAAAAAGACAAAAACCTTCCACACACTGAAAAGTCACAAGCACCCACAGGCAAGGTTTGAAGTTACCAGAGCTCCCAGATGGAGAATAGTGCTGAGCAGGAAAAGAGGAGGATCCGGCTGCCCACAGAGCCTTATCGGTCCTTAGAGCTGATACTTCCACTTAAGAGCTACTCGAGAAACCATTTCAATTTGGAGATTGCTCTCAGATGCTTCAACCCAGGTGTACTACAATAATTGGAGATTAGCATATTGCTGCAAATGCTTCTACTGTGGGCGAACCTGCCATTGAAGGAACAAGACATTTATACAACATGCTGGATGATGCAGTTCTTAGTAGCTCTTGAAAAAACAACAGCGGAATTTTGTCAACTAAAAATGTTAGAACATTGTTAAGAGGCAAAAATATCATCATATTGAAAGAAAGATCAGTTCTTGTAACTATTTGGTTAAAATACCTCTTCTGCCACAAACAACTTTGCAAGAACGTACATGTCTTGGTCAACACCACCTGCATTTAGAAACTGTTTGAAGATCAGGCTGCTGCCAGTGAGTTTACACAAGGGATCATTAAGAAGCTATCAGTGCACAGTAATTGCATACCTAAGCCACATCAAAAATATTACGTATGCTTAAGTAAACCTTAAGTAAACCATTACTAGTTAGATACAGCTTTAGTTTTTTTCATTGCAGCAGAGCTCTATACGTTTCAGACAAAGCATAAACAACCAGATTTATGTTTTATCACTGCTGACCATTTTGTGGCCAGTTTCCAGGTCTACTGAAAATACAGAAAGCTGAAACCAGGACTCAACCACCACACCACAATAAAGTGTCAGGATTCAAATCCAAAGGCATGGACCAATACTAAGTTCTGGATCCAAACTAGACTCCAGATGGGAAACTGAAAGCACAATGTTTCTACCATGCCTCTAGATTTAGTTTGGATCCCTACAAAGGGGAGCCCAGAAATGAAATCCTTTGGCTTCCCTTAATGCCTTGGGGAGTATTAGGTGCCAAAGCATCTTTGTAAAGGTGGATCTCCATTGAGAAGGCCAGAAAAATAATTGTTTCTGGGTTCAGCTTGCAAATGAGCCTGCACATCAGACCCTTTCTTCCCTCGTCTCCACAGATGTCTGGAAATTAAAGCAAGTTCAGGTGCATTCCTAACCTTCGTGCACCCCAAAAATACCACTTCAAGGCTTCTATCAAACTTAATCTCTGGTGTATTTTGGGGTTGCCTGGTCTCCCAACAGCCCAGCCTTAAACCCCAGGATACACCTTCCACTGTCATCAACAAGATTTCTTAAAGAACACAGGTAAAGTCCCACAAAACAGGCAAAAAGCGTCTGTGCAAAGGTCTCTGTGTCTTAAAAGTATCTCCTTTGCCAAAGCCTGGCAATGAAAACCAGTGTCTTACTCCCTCTCCCCTCAAATTTCCACTGCCACTCCAGTAAAGAGCCCTCTGTAAAGTAGTAAATACCCATGTAAAAACAATAAACCTTTCTGGGATGTTTTTACACCCTAAAGGTAAAAAGACCATGGAGAGCCACAAAAGGGAACAGGGCACATTTCCTGGCCTGAAACAGGGTTGAAAAGAGCTGGTGGGGCTCTGAAAGAGGAGCTGGAGAGATGCACAAAATGGTGAGTAAGAAATCGAAGTCCACTTTCACCCCCAGCGCATGTTTTGCCTGCTATTTTAGTGCCCTGCTAGTAGAGGTGGAAGCAGCAGAGAACAGAGTTCTAAATAACCCTAAAATTATCTGGCATTTAACCAAATGTTTCCTCTTTACCTCTAATCCACTAATCTTTTACTGCCTGGATCCCAGGTTGATTGGCACATTAAGAATACATAGGTAGAAGGCATGTAATTGCTGCTCTCATTTTTAAATAAGCATGAGTTGTCACTGCCTACAAAGAGGCTAATTCCAAACCAAACCATTTAGAGCCACCCCAACAGACACAAGAGCCCTCCTGGCCATTGCACACATCTCATGCAAAACCAACAGGAGTTATGTTATGATATTTTACATTTTTCTTTTGCATAAAGGGGAATTTTGTGGAGTTAAATAGAATGCTTCATGTAATGGAGCAAGCCATACCATGCTGTTTCAAGGATCTCAGTAACTGTTCCTGCATACATTAGGAATGGAGTATTTCATATTGAGCAGATCAAGGCTGGATTAGGCACGGACTGCATCATAGATGAACACGCTTTAGTACCTACAGTCTCTGTGAGTGTGCTAAGGTCTGGGAGGTCTAATAAATACAGGGAAGTGCATGCAAAAGGAAACAGAATTAACAAAATGTATGGGTATAGCAACACAACTCTGAAAATGATGATGTCTTGGTGTAACAATGTGGGACAGCTAAATCTGAGCATCCAATTACAGAAAACAAGAGCATAATAATTTTGCATGGAGAAGGAAGTTGTTATTCCTTCAAATCAAGACAAGAGAGAATCATTTATGGTGCGTAAGGATGGGTTTCAATAGTCCCCAGTCACATTCCCTATAAAACATTAGCCTACCAACTAAGAGCATTATTCTATGTAAGAGAGAGCACATGTATAATGTATTCACAACCATATACATGTGCGTGCTCCCTCTCTCCCAAAGAGAGGGGACTGGCAGGAACGCTCTGTTACAGATTCAAAAGCTGCCCCCTGCACCTGGGGCTCTTCCCAGCTCCATAAAATGGCCTGAGCAACAATAGAGACAGTCCTCAAACCTGGACACCAGCTGGCTCGTAATTCCTTGCAGCACTGCAGTAGCATCAGGAGTTCCTGCATTGCTCCCACGGGATTAGAATTCCCAACTCAAATCAGACAGGACACACACATGCCAGATTAAAGAGACGCAAGCATATCTCTTCGGGCTTGACAGGTTTCTGGTGATTTATTCTGCAGCATGCAAATACACTGAGAGCATCCCTGATGGGTACCTCCTCAATGCAAAGGTTAACAGGTCTGCATGCGTTGGATTAAATAATTACATTAAAGAAGCAAATTTTTTTGGATACTTACATAGGAAGCACACACAAGAGGAAAGACCCAAACTATAAATATTTGTGACAACAAATGATGCAGATCTCAGCAGTTACACAGCTGTTAGCAATAAGCTAAGCAGAGGGTAGCTGAGCACAAGTATTACTGGATATTTGCTTAACTAATGCCTGCAGTTTTTATTAGCTGAAAAAAATACCTTCTTGTAAAGGACTGTAAGATGATTCACTAATATCAGACTGCCACAGACTATAACAAATATTTCAAGGGCTTCACACGTATCCAGAGAATCAGTCCAACGGGGCTGGTCTCCAACTCGTCACAAGAACAGGCGGTGCATGTGGGGAACAGAATTCCCCTTTGAAATCAAAAAGAGTATGTATGTACACCAGATTAAAGGAATCTGAGCACTCACATACTTCCTACAGCTGCAAATTCAAGGGTCATGAAAGAATTACACAACATTCAAACTTCTAGCTAAGCTTATTCATAAGCCAAAACAACAAAGCTTCAAAAATACACTCCTTTTGCCTCTGAAGAAGGCTGCTTGTTAAAGCAGGACTCCACCCCAGGCTTTGAATTCAGCAAGGTTTATTCGTGTTTATACCAATATAACAGCCTGAATATGACTTATTTAATACAGAAATACGAAACTTCAACCTGAATCTGTATTTTGTAGCATCACAGTATCAATTTATAAACAGCCTGAGAAACCAGATATTTTAAGTCAGCTATAAAATTAGTGCAGTACTAGTTCTGGTGGTGCTTCTGGTTAACCCCTTCCCAAATTAATCCTTTCCCAAAGAAACATTCTTTTGCCACCTATCCCAAAGATCTGAACTCTTTGGTGTGTTTATCCAGGTATCTCCCTCACCTTTCCTGCTCTGTTTCTTATACCGGTGCTTTCCAACAAAGCTGGTTTAGGTTGCAGGTTAGCGCTGAGCCCCATTTCATTCAGGTCAGCAACGCTTTCCACTTTGCAGTGAGGGCAGAGGATGCCCTTGTAACCATCGTGCAATGGCACTATCCCGCATCACCTTCCCACCTCTCCATCACTTCTTCCATGTCTAAAGAGATGATGGATTTTGATGCAGTCTGCAGGGGTAGATCTTGAGCAGCTGACTTAATGGCAGCAAAACCCGAGCCCTGTATGGGTACAGCTCCTTCGCCAGTTTAGATCAAAGTGCAGTCGCCCAACCCAAATGATAACACATAGACTCACATGACTCTGCAATAGTCATCCAGGTGGACTCTCTGACAGAGGTTTGCACTTTCTTAGGCAAACAACAACATTGCTTCATCTCCCTGAACTGTCAGAGCATGTTGAAGAAGCCATGCAATCAACATTGTCTAAAATAACTTATGTTTCCTAAGCCTTTTTAGTTTTTGCTTTGAAAATGCATTTAATCACAACCTTGTGTCAACCTGTAGAAGCAAAAGCACTTACTTCAATACATGTTCTGTCCTGACAGAAGGTCAGCTTTTCCCATTCCCTAACCTTTCTTTTACTTAATATTTCGGAAATTACAGTCTTTCGAGAAACATCATATCCTATCTACTTCCTTTTACTTAATATTTTGGAAATTGCAGTCTTTCGAGAAACATCATATCCTATCTGATCGTAGTTCAGTAAGCAAGCTACAGCAGAAGTGTATTCCAATCACAAAATAACACAAAGTTTTTCAAAGGTATCCAACAGAAGACTTCTGCAGTGGCTTCTAAGAGCAATCTACACCTGCAATTAGCAGAAAAAGGCGGAGGGAAGAAAACTGCGTAAGTTCCTCTGCAGCTTTAAGCTCAGTGGCTACACTAGAAAAAAGTTGCAATGAATTATTTCTTAACATCAAGCCTGTGTCACCTCAACCCCACACAACTCCCAGGTTGTAACTTGGTCATTGCTACTCATCTGCTGCATGGCATTTGGCGAGCTGCAGGCTGGCAGCCCACGGGGCAGGTGCTCCGCAAAGCCGCAGACACCCACCAGTGGCAGCAATGCTTCAGGCACTGCAGGCAGCTCCCGGCTCCTCCTCTCACCTCTCGTTATTCCCAGCCCTGCATCCAAGCTTTTGCTTCACCAGCTCAGGCGTTTCCAATGGGGAACCGCACGGGTGAGCCAGCAGAAGGATACCTGGGGGAGGGATGGAGGGATGAAGAACAGAGGGGACAGTGCTGCTTTCCACCCCGCAGTGGGATTCATCTTTCCATCCAGTTCATCACATCCGTACAGAAACTGTAGGAGAGTGGGAAACAGTAGGTGAAGGAGAGCAGAAGGAATGAGGACTGCACACACTGCCAGTACTACCCAGAACAATGGAATACATTCAAAGTCCAACAAAAACCACAATGCCTCAAAAACTGAAAAAACGAGCTGCACACATACAAAATTAACTTCTAAGCACGAGCCCATCTAGCTCACAAAGAGTACAGTAAAACTGGGCTATACAATAGTTGTGCACTACAGCAAAAAGCATAAATGTGCATGTGTGTGTATTTTTTTTTTTATATTGTGTAATTTTAAGCAGAAGAAAAGTTTTTGACCACAGTTTTTTCCCCCAATATTATTCAGAAAGCAAAACTCACAAGTCAGATCGTGAATTTGGAAGTTGCTGCACCTCTGGACATTTCAAGTCCAAGCTGTCCCTTTCTTTAAACCTCTGGTCTATGCAAGCTGTACACATACAAAACTTGAAACCCATGAAACACATGGTCCTTAAGACGGAGAAAGGAGGTGCAGCAGATCAAATTTTCCTGAAGAGCCCTTCTCCTCGAAGATGAATAATTAATTCCCTGACAACCAGAGCAGCTTGCACTTCTCACAGGATGCCCCGAGGCAGAAGAGGCAGCAATGCACTGCAGGCTGCTTCACCTCCTCCAGAACCAGCTCAGGAGTTGCAGCAGGGTAACCTGCACCGTGAAAAAAGGGGTTTCCCGCTGGGACATCATGCAGACAGGCTCAACAGGATTTCAGTCTTGTTTCATCTAGCGTTTCCTTTACAGCCTCAACTCTATATAGAACATCAAGGTGCCTCTCTGGTCTATAAGGTAAATCTTTTTCTGTCTTAAAAATGCTATCTGTTGTTTCCTCTCCCATTTTCTCACAATTTCAAAAAGGTCACCAAATGCAAAAATCCCCTTTTAGTAGACAATCATGACATTTGGAGTTTTGTACGGGGGGGAAGAGAGAAAACCAAAACCCCATAAAACTAGGAAGAGATTGGTTTAACATTACATGTGCAAGCTCCATAAGAGCCTTAGAAACTGAGAAACTGAGATCTGGACAGGAGGGGAGTCCTGGACATAACGATCAAGCAGGAGAGCATGGGTAAGCAGGTGGGACCTCAGACCACAGCACTGGCCATCACAGAGAGCATCAAATCCCTTCCATGTTTGTCAGGGACACAGGATCTGTTCAAACAGATTTGCAGAGACAGTCTCGCCGCTCTCTCCTGAAACCTGGTTTGTCATCACCAAGGTAGGAGTGAAATCGTTCCAGCATCCCTTTAGCTGCCATCTGTGCTCCCACAGGGAGGGGGCTCAAACTTGTCAAATGCCTTGAATTAAAAAGAACAACTCTTGCATTAGAAATGGCAAGAGGTGGCAATTTCAGGGTAACAGCCTGAAGCCGCTGGCCATCAGCAGGGCACACTGCATATGATTAAGCATGAAAAATAGGCCCCCAGAATCCAAGTGTAACACTGCATTTGGGAAAGTCGCTTTTGAAGATCCAGAGACTAATAGACTCTGAAAAAGTGGTAATCTGTTTAGGGAAAAATACCAGTCTTTAAGGATAGAACATAAAAGGGGTTTGGGATGCAGCAAATCTAGTTTCTGTTACTGGCCCTCTCTCTTTTAAACAGCTATTTTCGACACTTTTGTCAGGGAAAGAATGAGACGTACCATTAGCATGAACATGGCATGTAAGATGTTGCTAGAAGATGACTAGGAAAAAAGAAGAGGAGAAACCCGAGAGGAGACCTGTTCTGCACGGCAGGGTCCTGTTTGCCCTGTAACGCGGGAGGCGAGAGCGATGAAGGACCAGATCCTCCCCAGCCCTCCCCGCCTGCCCTGCCCGCCTGCAGTGGGGGCAGAGCCCCCACACCAGCCAGGTTTCTCTCACCCAGGACTGGCAAAAAAACCCCAAAACACCACCACAAAAAAAAAAAAAAGTAAAAGAAAGAAAAAAAATCAGAGATACCAGAGTTGGAGAGGTTGATATACATTTTCCACACACACACGTGGGGACCAACCATTTCAGTGACTATTCAAGGACGTGCATCGGAGGCTCCTTTGAAAGCCCATCCATTTCTGTTAGTGCCTAGCTGGAAACCAAGGTTTAAAAAAATTAGGGGTTTTTTTTGTTTGGTTGGTTTTTTTAACCTTTTACTCCCGCTTAAGAGGAACCCCCAAACCATTTACACCTCTCTTCAGGAAAGCGGTGTTTCAGAAAGCATTGCTGGTACCTGATACTCTTCTGCCTAATTAATAACCTCACACCCACCAAATGCTCCACGCCATCAGACACTGCCTGAGGAGACCACGGCGGAGAGGGCGTTCAGGCTTTACACGAGCTTTGGTAATACAACGCTGTATCTTGTCACACCCTCATGGCCAAAGCAGCCGGGGTCTTGCCGAGATCCCCATCAGAGCTATCTCACGTATGAGTAAGCACAGAGCAAGACTTTGGTCCCTTCTTCACCGACGCCTGATGGATTTTTCTAGGAATGAGAGCGCTCAGAAAGCTGCTCTTTTCCTGGGTCTCTGTTCGCTCGTCTCAGGCAGGTTTGTTGCTAATGATTTTTCCTTAAGAAGGAGGATTTCTTATGTTGCAGAGCTTATAATTAATTGTGGCATCTTAGACCAGAAGGTCTGCTTGCTCCCCCTGAATGAGCTTGCTAAACAACAAAAACACGCTTAACGTGTGGCAGGGATGTGGTTCAAAAGTTCATTTGGGTTTAGCTTTGTACTAGAAAACAGTTTTGACGTGTAAATTTAGGCAGACGCAGATTTACCTAGAAGTTTAGGAGGACAAAAAGGCATTTAGAGCATGGCTGTGCCCACTGTGGATAATATAAGAGCGTACCCATTTTATGTGGTTATACAATGAACTGTTATAGCTACAGTCAGAGAAGGGATGACTAATGCTGAGCAGATACACAAACAGACGGACCCCTAACAGAGTCAGAGAGGAAGCTGGAGAATTTTAGGCACACGATCATCCAAAACATGTACCTGTGAAAGCAGGGGGATCAAGATTGAGGGGATCAGAATAATCAGGTTGGAAAGGACCTCTGGAGGTCATCTGGTCCAAAGCAGCGCTGACTTCAAAGCTAAATCATGGTGCTCAGGCGTGAGACAAAAATAAATTTCAAGATGAAAAACTGCAAAGACAATTCAATAGCTGTAGGGAAGGGAGAGCAAAGTCAGATGTCAACACTTCAATGTCTTTGGAGCAAAAAGCATAAGTTTGGATCTCTCTGATTTAATGCTTTCAGTGCAAACTGAAGGAGGCATTTCTTGAACCTGCAGTGTAAATACCAGGCAGGAAAACAGAGACTGTGAGGAATTAGAGCTATGAGTCATCCCTTGCCAAGCCTCAGGTCTTCCCTCAGAAATATTTCCACCTCCAAGCCTTCATATTGTTTAGTACTAACACATCTATTACCGTATAGCATATGACTAGCAGCAGCATCACTAGCATCATCTTTTGGCTGGAGACCACACACTGAACTTATTCATTCCCCCCCATCTTGCCTCTCCAGAAGAAAGCCCAGCATGCTCAAAGGCACCACCTGTATCTCCTGGATATTACAGCTCAACGGATGCTGCACCTTCTCCTGGCTTTCATATTTATGGACACATACAGCAAATCATGCCGACTTCTCACTGTGAAGCCACTTTTTTTGGCAGTTGGCTAGGGACTTTCACAATGGTAAGGCCCAAGAAAAATACTCCGTATAGTTTCGGTGCCTTTCCTTGCACAGCTGCATCCCAGGCAGGACTTTGGCTAATCCCTCCTGAACAGCCTTGTTACTCTTGCCTTGCTACAGGGCAGCCTGCCGCAGCCCTCCTGACATCAGTTTAATGCTGATTAGTCCCGACACAATTCTGGTGCAGGCTTCCTGCCAGGCGAGGGAATGAACAAAATTGGTTTGCACACAGGCCAGACGACAGCTGCAGTCACTCCAGCTCAAATCTGTTGAATAAGGACCCTTTTCTTGTTTACCAAGATGAGGCTAAATTAGCCCAGCGTGAGTCAGAAGGACAGAGCAAATCCTAAAAGCCAGCAATACGAACCTGGCTCTGAAGGTGCGAGATGCAACTTGGCCAGGCCCCATCGCTTGGGCTCAAATAAGCCACAGGGGAAGCGTAAGCTTTGTGTAAAGTGACACCCCCCACCCAGCCCAAGTAAGAGATAGAGTTTTAAAAAGGAAGGATTTGTGGGGGGGGAGAAGATTAGAAGCAGAATGCCCTCAGGTTTTTTTTCAGAGCCAGAGAGACAGTCAGTGCGTACTTTACTGGGAGCATATTTTTCCCGATCTTTTTTTCCTCCAGCTCTAGGAAGAGAGAAGCCTCCAGCCTCCGTAAGCCCCCTGTCCCCCCCAATGCCCTTAAGGCAGCGACAGGCCCTGTTCTCACTACTACTTTTTCCTCCTGGTTTGATTTTCTCCTATGCTGAAAGACTGGAATCAATCTGCATTTATCCAGCTAACTTAACATGCTTGTAGTATAGTATTGGGCAGCACTATAAAGCTTATCAAGCATACAGGCATCTCCAGACTGCTGCCAAAGGAAAACTCAACATGCTTTCTAAAGTCATTCCAATATCTATTTAAGTCTTTAGGTACAAAACCATTAAGACTGACAATATATTGTTTAGTCCACAGAATGTAATTAAAATTAAGATGCATCAAGATTGAGAGAAGCAGTGTAAGTAAAGACTCACTAGGATGATTGCTGCTTTTGGTTTAGAGATAGGGAAACGAGAAAGATTAAATCTGAAGATAAACAACCAAGTTATTTTTTGACAAGGTGCTTATATCTTCCTCATTCCCCCATTCTCTGGTTTGGCTAAATCTGCATTATGTGTAGCTGCAGAAGCTGCCTGAACAGCAAGAGGCTAAGGGTAGGCCTTTTGTTTGTTGGTATAGTCTGAAGGGAGATTTCTGTCATCACTTAAGCATATGTTTCCTTGTTCCCCTCCTTGGGGAGCACCTTGGGCTACTATGTTCAGCTCTCCACATGTAAAAGATACTCACCAACGTCAGAGATGCTCTAAAGAGCATCTACAAAGCTAAGGAAGTTTCTAAAATTAGATGTCCTTATCAACATGCTATCAGTAAGTACCTGTACAGCAGTATTAGCTGTGATGCTTGTTTTTAAAATGCAGAGGCATCCTCTTTGGAAGGTTTCGTCCTCAGGAGTGATCTATTGATTTGATCTGAAGCATCACCTCTGTTTGCAGAAGGATGAACAGATCTCATGACATGAATTACAGAATCCATCATCTTCCCAGAGGCCGCACATGCACAGAGACAACACTTGCACGTGAACTGCTTTCACAAACTTATCGTCAGCAAGGCTGGTATTACTCAGGCTCTTACAAAATGGATTTAATGGAAAAGTAACCCGCTGAGCTCTCTGGTCTTTGAAAAAACTTTAAACCCATATCCAAAACTGGATACAGCACCATAGGATTTTCCTCCTATATATATGAAAAATCTGGCTTTTGGCACTTGCAGCGTTGGCTGCTCACTGATCGGGGGTTTATGGATTCATTCAGTAACTCCTCCTTTGGCCTGAAAATTCCTTGGGCACCTCCAGCTCTGCAGGATGCTCCTTCCCACCACATTTACTCCCTCGGCCACCAGAGACACAGCTCCTGCCTATGTCAGCTACAGTTCAGGCACCACTTTGCCTGGTTTCCACCCCTGCATTGCCTGATCCAGCAAGCAAGCTTCAAGCTTCAAGTGTTTTACAAGCATAGTATCCTCACAAAATGCAGCTATAGCTTCTTTCTAAGGGAACAGCAAGGGTCTGCTTTAACATGGCGTAAGAGGTAGAACACTTACCGTCAAGCATGAAAGATTTGTTCAATTTGGGGTTTTTTTGCTTGCTGGAGTGGGGAGAGACTGAGTCTAAATATCCCTCTCCCACCTCCCAGAAGAGGTGATTATCAACCAAAAATGGCTTACTCCACAGTAAGGAAGTGCACCATTAGTACGTTGGAAGGAGACATGCAAGAAGGATCTCAAACATAACCCAGTAGCCTGGATTTTCAGTCAATGCATGAACACTCCTGGGGTCTGCTCCCTGCTCAGCTTCATGTGTATGTGAATCCTCCTAACCAGCCCTTAAATAATGGTGTGAAAGCAAGGACTGGCACTCAGACAGCGGTGGAGTAGGCTCTGGGTGGTATCTCCCAAATGATGTGTCTAGCCAGCAAAGGAGATCCCGGCAACTAAAGGCAACTAAAGAAAGATATTCCTTATTTTAGGCTTACTACATATGCCACCGACAACACTCCAATAGAGCAATATGCCACCTTAATTATAAAGTCCATTAAAAAAATCTTTTTTCCTGTTAACAGGATTTGGGTCCCATATGTTCTTGAACAGCAGAAAGAGCAAGGGAGGAAAAAATTTCTCTCTTCAGTTTGTTCTGTTCAAGATCACCAAAAGGACGGCTGTGATAGGGGAAAGGAAATGCATCAATTAACCTTTCTTATTAGTTTATTAGTGGCTACAGAACTCCCGTTTCACATAAACTAACCATAAATGAGTCAAACATGAAACTTAATCAATCTATTTTCTTGCATCCTACTCTTTTTAAAAGAGATGTCCCTCCTTTCCACTCAGGTATGGCACCCAAGTTCTAGGACAACTTGACTGAAAAGTAGCACCTTTCTCCACTTTATTAAGAACAAATAAAACACACACCTGAAGGACTTTGGAAGCTATCTTTGGCAATAAACAGTATCTTCCAGTTATCTGGGTACCTGCAAAGGAAGAAGGCATGTCACCATTCGCAGGGCAGAGTAGGGCTCTCAGTTTCACAGCAAGGTTCCCAGAGCTACTAACTGCTACTTCATCATCCCCACAAGCAACTCCCATCAAAATCATGCCAAAAGAAGGAATTTCACTAAACTCTTTGCTGGCTCATCTTAGACTTAAATCTTGCCCAGTAGGAAACAGATGGAATTGATATTTCTCACTAGTTCTAGGAGTCTAGATGTAGACCAAAGGAACTTTGCATTTAAAGTCATTTGGGGAACTCGCTGCAGAATGACCTGGCCATGCAGAAACCAGCCTCAGGTCACAGTCTAAACACCTTTCCCTCATCAGCCGTTCAATAGACAGCATTTCCACACAGGGAAAAATAAAAGCCAGTCTTACTGATGATGCTGAGAAGAAAAAAAGAAACTTTGTTAAAAGACAAATATGGACACAGAAGGGGAGGGGGAAGTACAAAGTGAACTTTTATATGTCTATATATTGACAAGACAGAAGTGTTACTAATTTTAAATTCAGAATTTATTCATGCAGTTAACAGCTTTTCTGAAGTTCCCCATTTTATCTCCAAGACTTACTATGTTTACATAAAGATAATCGTATCAAAGACTGAAGGAGATTTTAAGCATCTCAAGATGAACACCAATAAACCACTAGCTTCTGGCACAATAATTTCACTTCCCTGAAAGTAGCAGACTGGGGAGAAAGGCTAGCCTCTTGGCAGTCAGCAACCCTCACTAAATGGTTCAGTAAATTTACCATGGCAGAGTTATTTACTGCACCAGTGCTGGAAATTCACCTCTGCTAAAACATTATTACAGACGAAGCTTAGAAGTCGTCTCAGATCCAGCACAGGACAAACAGTGCATTCGTCGTTCCATCATCCCTCAGAGAACAGGCACTCAAATCAGTTTCTGTTAATCACTTTGCTACACTATTCCCTGTGACTAAGTTGCACAAGTTACCTTCAAACCGACCGTCACCCCGAGTGACTGACTCCTGTCATTGCTGGCGTCAAGTAAAACTTCTTAGCATGCAAGGTCATTGATCATGGTTATGCCCCATATACATTTATAAGGTTCATATGGAAAACTCTAGTGATTTGCCATCAGGCGTCTAGCAGATAAGGCTTAGCCAGGTACTAGACCAGCACACAGCTGGCTGGTTCTTGGGGAGATCAGGGGGATTAGAGGGATAATGAGGATCTCCAAAGCAGGGAGGGACAGCCAGCTGTTTGGCTGGCAGCAGGTAGTCCAAGAAATGATAGCTTTAGTTTTCTTTTCATCCCTGTTCACCTGTTTTTCCTCAACTTTGCAACTGTGTTGTCTGCATTTCAATCTTGTGATTTATTTAACTAAAAAAAAAAATAAAAACCTTTTACGTTTATCTCAAGCTGCTTCACAATAGAAAAGATTTCAGGCCAATGATGGACACAAGATACTCCTTTTCTTCAGGGCGGCTATCCCAGAAATGAGGGCACTGGAGCACCATCACTATGCCAAACCCTCTATCCTCTGGATATTCTAGAGAAAACAGCATGGCGCTGAGGAGGTGGTCGCTCCCGGGCTGTGCGTGGCAGGACACAGCCAGGCTGGCTCCCTGGCAGCAGCAGGACGGGGGGTGAGAGCACCCCAACCCCCAGGGAGCCCCAACCCTGGTGCCAGGTAATATCCACAGGTGAGAGCCAAGCTGCTGACTCAAAGGGCAGAGTCCACCACCAAAAGCAATTAATTTATCACAAAGCGTGATTGAAAAACAGGTATATATTGCTACAGTTTGTTGCTTTGCTGCTTTCCCTCCCGGTGCCCCAACAGCTTGTTGCTATTTCTAATACCACTGGCTCCAGGTATTCTTGACACTTTACCACTGAGATACAAGCAAGGATTGCTCCAGCAGGCACCACGCTATGTAACACAGCTTGAAATTATTCAGAGCAGGAAGAAGACCCCTAATTCACAGTTTGTAGTCCTGCCACTTTCCCTTCAGTCCCTCCCAAACCATCTCTGTTACAACTCCATATTTCTTTACTCTAATTTTTTCTTTGGTTTGACAACTCTTGCAAATTGCACATGACTCGAGTCACAAACAGTATTATAAAAGAGAAAGAAAGCTTGCATTACATGATTATGGTCTGATGATCTTCTATCCACCCTTTACAATAATCTAAAAAGCAAGGCAAACTCACGTATCCAGAGAGCAGCTAGAATAAACATTCTTCTGTTTTAATGTGTCCTCAAGTGTCATTTATATAGATGTCTAATTACCTTGAGCTTTTTGCAGTACAAAAGCTGACTTCAGCCTGCTCTCAGGCCACAGGGCTTGAGGATGTTTTCACAAGGGTAATGCTTTTAAACAGGAACCAGAACGAGCCCCAAGAGGTCAGTTCCCAAGCAGGTAACATGCCTTCCTGCAGCTACCGTTCACCCTGCTCTCCAGTGGAAACTGTGTTCACCAGCGTTAGTGAGATAACAGAAGTGACATCTCAATCTGCTGCTCAAGCAAAGTTAGGCAGAGGAAGGGGCTCTCTGGGACAGGCAGCTCAAGGCAGACCTACAGCGGGCAGCTGCCGCAGGAGCAGCTGGCTGCCTGCTTGGCACCGCCCTGGAGAGATGGAGAAGGTCAAGAGGGACATGGAGCAGTCCCATTGCTGACTGCCAAGTGTCTTCTCCCTTGCACCCCTCCATCGGCCACCCGGGCCCTGCTGTGTCCTCTCCAACCTCCAGACAAAAGCAGGCCGGTGCCCTAACCTCCCCACATGCCTCTCCAGGGAGCCCAAGGGATGAGCACCCGGAGACTGCAGTGGTCACCCAATATGCTCTTGTGCTAGCAAAAGCAGATGGCGAAACTGGGTAAGTGGGGAGACCCCTCTGCTCCATCTCAAAGGTTGGGCATAGGGTGAGGGTGAGAGAGGGAGGAGGACACCATAGCTCCCATCAGCGCTGCCGTGCATGCTTTCCCCCCAGAGACACGACGTGAGGGCAACACCACAAAACGCCCCAGCTGCGAGGAAAGGCTCGTGCTCATTCTCAGACAGTAAAAATCAATCATGCACAAGGCATATCCACAGGAGACCTGGGCTCCATTTGATCCAGCGCTCCAGGACTGCTGGTTGTTTCCTTTAAATATGTATTATTTCCCCACAATAGCAGTTAACGTACCACTTATTACTCCCACCATCTGATAGGAAGGTGTACATTGATGCTGGTTTGTAGTTTGCATGCAGCTGCATACAGCTAACCCAGGAACTATCATCTCTTAGAATTGTACATAAAGAGCACTTTGCAATTTAAGTTAACTGATAGAAGGGGGGGGGGAATAAATCCACTTGCAAGCAGAACAAAAACCCGTTTCCAGGGGGTCTGTCTCCATCAGCTTCTAGCTACTGTGTTCCAACAGTAGCAGCCATTAATCCCCAGAAAGATACGCTTCCACTTAAAGAGAAAATATTGCAAAGAAAATGAAAGAATAAACTGGAAATTGTAAAGTTGCAATAATGATAGCAACTGTTACTAGAAGATTTTCTGTGCCCTTCTGGCTCCTATTTAGCAGGTTTCTGTTCCAGTGTAACCATAGGAACAGCAGTGAAGAGTCTCATTTAAAAGCCTTCACTGCAGTCTCATAACTTAACCTAACAGCTGAAGTGGGCTTGAATATTAAAAACATTCAAACGGCTCTAAAAAAAGCTCCATTTGAAGAGGAACTGTATGACTGTATTGTAGGAGACAGACATCTGTGTTGTAAACAGACGCAGTGCCCTGCCAATAAATTGGCAAGGGGAAGCCTGACACAAGCCGCCCTAGAACAAACAAACCCTACTGATGGAGGTTACTAAAAATCGGGCTCAATAAACAGGTTAAGAACACAAATCGTGAATTGCTTAACTCACTGTGCTGCTAAAACTGAAACCATATGTTTCCTGTACTTGTCGTTTTGTTTAATGGACCACAGCAAGACGACTGGATGAACAGTGACGGTCCTCAGTAATATGACAACTTCACTGCAACTTTCACCCAAACCAGTAAATTTAATATCCCGAATTTTATTTAATCCTTCAAAGTATAAAATGACTCAGTTCTGGCTTATCATACTTCAAGAAATATGAACAAATCCAAGTCAGCTATCTTAAAAGAAATCCAGTCACAGGAACAAAGCCAGACAAACACATAGCCCAAGTAGATTAGGAATGTTAAAGGGAGCACTCAGGAACAAGTGAAATAAAAAATTATGGATCAAAAAGGTGTACCTACGTGCCCTGTACCTATGGACTTACACCTTTCTCCTAAAGAATATTAAGACAGCCACTACCCTAAAGCATCTGTTACTTGTCACACATTAGCAATAAGACTAATCTGAAAGCATATTTGGAGACACATTCAATTGTTTAGTAACAGCTATTTAAACCACTGTACTACAATAAACAACTGGACAAAAAAAGATGGGAACATGTTCATGTTGCATTCACTACAAGGGACAGGCCTGTACATAATAGGAAAGCATAACATCCCTTTTTTATAAACTGGCAAATATGGTAACTTTTAAGCAATTATTATGTCCACAATCTCAAGAAAAAGTAAATAATCTTTTGGTACTTATCTGTAGAATTTGATGCCTTAATTCAGAAGGAGTGTTGAAATATTTCAAGCAGTTACAAAAATTACAGGATCTCTGCGAGGCCATGTCAGAGATGAAGCAGAATATAAAATGAAGCTTCAGTAACCATCTACATACATTTTAGGGAACAGGATTTGCTGTCCTTAAAGCAGCTGCGATCTTCTGCTTAATTTCTCATCCGTGTCCCTGCTCTGTGGGCTCCAGCTGGGAAGGAGGCAGGAAGAGATGAATACTCTGTTCTCCAAGCTGCCTTAGCATCACTTGTCAAGTATTTAGCAAGGATCAGACACATCCATATTCTTTTTCTTAGAACTTTCATCATTACCATTTCACTGGTCCGTTCATGATTTTCTATCTATTGCTACTGCTCAAACATGCTCTCCGATCTGTCTTATACACATTCACTTTTAACTAACACTGAGGCTTTGTCCCCACAGGCCACTATTGGCTTTGCCTATAGTATTAAGATTTTCAGGAGTGCCTGGGACCCCATGGGTCCTGATGTGGTAAGTAACGTGGAAAAACTCCAGTACTTTTATGCTCTGTATAATGCTGGTCACCTCTAATTGCCTCAGAGCTGCCATCAGAGCTTCAGAATTATGATCCTTGTAGCATTAGAGAAGCCAAACAAAATGTAGGCTCGTGTCACTTCAAGTTCTTCACGTCTAACCCAGAGCCAGCAGTGTTTACTGCTAGACTGTTGTCAGAAGGCTACAGGTGGTCTACCAAGAAGGTTTATACTGGCTAAAAATAAGCACGACAAGCTGTGCTTTTAGTTAATTTTGGCTTTATTTTAAGACAGGAATCAAAGTTTTCTATATTTCCTGCGTCCTTGTTGTTCTAAAGCACCTGTGCAGCTTAGTCTATTTGCTTTGCTAGGAGTGCCACAAAAGGATCTTAGACATCTCTGTTTCAGATTTTCACATTTCTTTTGACTAACAAGTCTCATTATTATTGCAAAGCCCTGTCCTTGTTTTATTTACAGATGGTAAAAGATGCTACATTCAGATCCACATATAAAATTTTCATGTTAACCATCTGCAAGTTAATTACGATATAAAAGTCTCCACAAGCTCCAGTGCATTGCATAGTAGGCTAGCAATGCCTCGGAGATGGTTTCAGTCTCTTCTTTAAAAAGACACCTGGAAGATGGGGAGGATATGGCGAAAAGGAAGCAAGCCGCACCAGCTTTAAACAGTTCAGGGAAACTGTCTCTGGTTTTACAGGCAAAAGAAGCTTTACATTTCTGAATAGTGGAAATTTTTATTTAAAGGAAGAAAGATTTTAATGTGTACTGATTCAAAAAATGACAATAAAAACCAGACATTCTCTCTAGAATTTGAGACCCCAGACTTGCAAAAGAAAACTGTCAGGACACAGCAGAAAGGAAGGGAAGAATGAAATACGTGAAAACCAACCTGAAATGTAGGATGATGAAAAATATTTAATTACCTCTTTTTGAAAGAAGATTCCAATAGCTGCCTTACCAAAAGGTGGCTTACGCAGGGGTAATCGCAGGGTTTTCCAAATGTGTAGCCAGCGACTTCCTCTTAGGAGGATACTGCTCATTTCTGCCCTCCCTCCCACTGTCTCCCACACAGACGCTACTGCAAGGCAGTCCAATAATACACTGCTATTCAACATGACTGCATTTATAATTTACACCAAGGCAACTACTGCAGTGAGAAGAGCCTTCACCTGAAGAGCCCGAGGCTCTTCACTGCTTTGGAATAGTCATCCCTGCAATAAGCTAGGGATTTTTTTTTTTTAATGTATTAATTATTTTAAAATAAAGGATCAAATAAAGAGAACTACCCGTTTTACAGAACCACTGAACCATAATTGCTGCAACCAAGAACAAAAGGCCCTCTTAGAGATGTATGCAATGGTGCCTGAGTTCTCTATATCAGAGCCATGGACCACCTAGCTGCAAATGGGGTGCTCCAAAGCATTGCCAAGTCAATCACTACATACAGTCCTTCAGAGCCTATGTTAAGGATTATGCATTACTTCAAATGGTGCCATGCCATTGACAACACTTTAGTAAAGGAAAAACGTCATGCCTGGCTAAGCCAAGAAGCTTGTAAAATGACCACAGACAAGACCCGTAAGGAACTCCATAGTACCCTGGTGACACCACTCACCTGACTGGGATGAGCTCAATGTTGTCAGGTGAAATACCTGACTGATCCTCTGACGGATAAAATACAGGGACAAATCCTGGGAGTGTGGACAGGGACTTCCTCAATCTCATGCTGAACCTTGTAACTGCATTACAGAATCAAAGTTCCTCTTGTGCTCTGCAACTTTCATTGGGTCAGAGAGATTTATGGGCCCCATTAAGGAGAAGGTGACGAACAACTGCTTTTTATGTCCTGGAGCAAGCTGTTTTATGGATACGAACCTAGCGACTTAAATTCATGCCGATTCCTGTAACTGGCACTGCTAATGTCATAGTTTACGTTCTGATGCTTCCTCCCTACTAGTCTGAAGGAGAAGACAGGCAGGGGAAATCCTGTTTGCATGCATATTTCAGGATAATCTCCTGCTTGAACTCACACATTGAGCATCAAGTTCTAACATTTTAATGAGGTGTCTAAACCATGCTTGTTGTAATTAAAGTTTAACAAGTTTTTAAAGCAAGATTTTAAGTTCTACATTAATATTTCACAATGTGCTGCATTACTTTGTGCCATGCTGTACCAAATAGTTTATGCAACCTGCAAAAGCTTTTTAGTCAGCCAGGTACTGCAGTTCTCCAAGACACAGCAAAGCAGTGACCCGTGTTATGCCCTAGGAGAACGCAGTCCTTCACACTGCCCCTTAGAGCTGCTACTGGCCTTTCAATACAACCGAAAGGTTTGTCTGTGGGAGGATCTTGGAATATGAACTACAGGATGACACTGAAAAGATATATCAACTTATGTTTTATACCATAGGGATATTTAATCTACTCAACAATGACGACTAGTCCAGAAGCAGCTACTCAGAAGTCACACAGCATCCAGTCCTACCCATGCCAGGTGCTCACACAACTTTCAAAGAGATTTTTTCCCCCACCTCTTTTCTTCCATGAGAGATTTCCTGCAGGTAACCACGATAAATAGTGGGACCTTAAGCTTTCCTTAAACAGCCAAAATACTTAACATCGCCTTTGTGAGGAAAGTTTTAGCAAGATTACTTTCTCCTTCCTTGACCCCACAGATGCTGTGCATCAATTCTCATCAGAAGACAAAGTTTTAGTATCGCTACTCCTCTTGAGGGACACCTCAGGGATACTGCCTAGAAAGGAGGGGGGAGAAGGGAACGGCAGGGAAGAGCATGCAGCCTGACTGCAGGACTCTGGAGGGGAGCACCCCCAAACCTCTTCTGTCACCCTGTGCCACTGCTTCCTGGGTGCTCAGAGGTGCAGATCCGCTGAATCCTCAGCCAACCACAACATAAAAACACAAATTAAAATGGGACCTAGAAGCTCTCTTTTGCTCTTCCTAGAAGGATTCTGGGAGCTCTCCCAGGAATTTTCTACAGGCAAGTCCAAACTTGAGGCCTATAAACAACTACCTGTATAGTTCATTGGCAGACCTGCAGTGAGCAAACACGCTGATAAACTGAGTCTTGCCATAGCAAGTTGCCTCCTGTGGAGGGCTGAGACTATCTCATGAGAAATAATAGCTACATAACAAATGAACTGGATAAAATGAATACAACAAAGAGCAAAGTATTGATGGAATCATTTGCAAATGGATGAAATCCATATTGATGAGTCCATTACTTTGTTTCAACTAAATGTTTGTGCTAAATAGCAGGGCAGTTTTGATTAACGCAGTGATTGCGTTGAACTTCAATCTGCTTAATATGTTATTTCTTCATATTCTTGCCTCTGTTTGTAGGACCATGGCTTGTTAAGCATGAGTAATCACACACTGAGAGGCTGCTGTACCATTTGAGACAGGTTTCCACTGGCAGGCTGCACTGGCTCCTTTTCAGGGGCAATGCACGCACTGCTGCTGCAGCTTCTTGGACGACTGGAGGGAGCACAGCACTTTCCTGCGCTGGAAGAGTTTCCTAATATTGTGTAAGAGAGCAGTAAGCATATTCTTCAAAAATGCCAGTTCTGCCTGCACTCGTACAGTCTTCCAAAAGTCAATCTGGCAGCCTCAAGGAAACAATCCAACTAGCTACATCCTCTTCTCTCATTTCCAAAAATATCATCATGTCTCAACAAGATATGACTCCCCCCAAACTGACTAAACCACTTTCCAAAATAAGGTTAAAATTTGCAATAGAAATGCAATACAGCGATGGGGAAATATTCCATCCATCAAACAAACTGAACAAAGTTATACAGGCATCACTTGAATTATTTCACAGGCTGGGGATGCCCATGAAGAGAAGAACTCTGGGTACATAGGAGACAGCAAAACAAAAACTCCCTTTGATATCAGAAGAGGATGAAAAGCTGACCGGCCATTGCCCATGTCCACCCATCACAGCACACTGGGCTCAGCAGAAGGATGCACGTGTACACACACAAGCTCCCTACTATTTCAGTTTGTAAATCAACCTTTCCAAAGGGTAACCATGAAGATGTGCCCCCTTAGGGAGAGTTATTTTATAACATTGTCGATGAATCATACTCCATAGCAACAGCATATACCAGCTATTAGACAAGATGGACAGTACATCTGACTAGGACAGGAATTGCCATATGAGTTATCCACCATTACTGGGTAATAGGAAGCATTGTGAATCCTCTTTGGCATTAGGTTGACCCTTTGGCAATCTAGGCAGACATGGATACGCAGCACGGAACAGCATTTGCAGCTCAAGCTACTTAACCAACACGTGGGATTGCCTGAATGAGACAACCCAATTTTTAATTCAGCCTTCCAACTAAATTTAACTCAGTAATACAACATATGGCAACAACTATGACTAGTCGTCTTACATTAAATTGGTACGTTTCAAAAAGGAAACTACTTTTCTTTGGAGATGTAGCAAGGTAAAACAGAAGGCAAAGAGAGTTGTAAGACCTTTCTCCTACTAGACAGGTTAAGTGTTGTGGAGAAAGACAAAGCTTGCAGAGTAGAGGACTCTTCTGAAGGATATCTAATCTACTGCTGTCAGAGCAAGTCCTCTGAGGCCTCTTCCACCACACTCCCTCTTGCAAAAAAAGCTTACAGGCCCTCCGATAACCCTCTCCTTTTTGTTTATACTCCAGTACAAGAGTCAAAGATTGAAGGATAAGAAAATTTGTTTTGAAAATTGGTTTTGAATGAAAGAATTTCAGATATGAGTGAATGGACTTAAGTCTTTGAAAACTGTCAAAATCTGTTCCATGCTCCCACCCATGAGATTTTTAGCATGATAGTTCAGCTAAGTCTTTTTGTGCAGTTAATTGTCACCAGACAGGCCAGTCCCAATCAAGTCACACATCTCCCTAAAATTTGTGATGAATGGTTGCAACTCTCCTCTTCTTCCAGCCACTGCTTTGCCAGGGCTGCAGTAACTGTCACCACCGCACCGAAATGGCTAACTTGGTCCTTACTCACTGCTACAACAGCAGGACAATTTTTGCAGCCCATTTGAGAAGCCACCCATCACCTTGCAGGACTATGTGGTACCTGCACTGTAGGGACAAAGACCATGCGGCCCTGAAAAGCACCTTGGCTGACGACACGCTGCCTGCTAGCTTCAAAAGGAAAGAAAAAAAGACAGCTGTCAGCTATTAGTCGCTTCTAAGACCACTGAACATTTTGGTGAATGTGGATGTAACTGAGCTTGTGCTTTCACAGCACAAACCAAGCCTTCTGGATAAGCTTGTGATAAATGACTGCATCAGAGCCATACCTCAAGAAAATGAAAATGGTGTACCCATTTAAAAAATACTGTGATTTGGTCTGTCAGAGGTTTAATATTAGTTTATCTTGTAGTACAAATCTATATATATATATGGGGTAATCCCTATATGTCAACTATCTCAACAAATCCTCTTAGAAACTTTTAGCAAAAGCACTCTGCTAAATGTCTTTTTACTTCTTACCTCATAGATTTTGAAATATGGATTTTATATTCAGAGTCCTAAGGAAGTTAAGAACATTATCTTGACTTATCATGAACAACACACACAAACACACACACACAGAGAAAAAAAAAACCAAACAAAAAACAAAACGTTGATTTTGTGTTTCACGTTTCCACAACTTTCTGTTAGTGAACTGAGGGACAGAGTAAGGCAACCAGGTGTCAAAATTTCTACCGTTAACATAGGTGAAAAGTTTGGAGAGATTTAGAGGATCACTCCTGGTGGAATAATAGGACTTGTGGAATAATGAGGCTCTCGAATAAGCATTAGAATCAGTTGTCATGTACCATAAAAAAAAGCCACTGCATATTCTTCACCCGCAAGGGCCCTGGCATCAAATGAAGTAGGCTTCTTTGCTCAGATCACTGACTGGACACCCCATGCAAAAGTTTATTATAGTTATTTAATTCTCAGCTCTGGTGCAGAAAAACACACAAGAAGCAACTAAGTTTCCATGATTCTTCTTGAAGCTGCACCTGTTGGCTATGAAGGTCATCATCTCTCATTTAGGACTATCAGAAAACTCCGCTGACTTCTCATCTAGTGAGGGGAAAAGGGCCACAGAAAGTTGTGAGCCTGCAGAAACTCCATTTTCTAACAATCTGGGTTATTTGGGGTCCCTTCAGCTGTAATGGAAGAGAAGAACTTGATCTGCACATGCATCTGTACACACACACACACTTCCCCACTGATCTGGAGAAAGAACAGCTACCACCACCCTCAGTTCCCCAGGCATTGTGCATTTTTGCTTTAAGGATTTTTGACAGTGTTGTAAAACTATTTGACTTTCAGCATCACAAACTCATCACTCTGCTGTTTGATAATCTTTTTTCCCTTATAACCTGGAAAAACTATCAGATCTCTTATTGTTTTTGCCTATTTCTTAGGCTACAGACTTCTCCTCTACAAATTTCTGCAAGTTCGCTTTTCCAAACAGCAGTCTGTATTCCAGTTTTAGTGTGCTTTTTAACCTCAAGCTTTGTATCTGGGCTATTTTAATGCGGTGCACCAAACAAAAAACAAACCTAAAAGATAACCTGAAATTAGAAAGAGATTTGTGTTCATTGCCTCGTATTCTTCACCACCACCCCCCATCCCCTCAG
>NW_009229613.1:34221-53547 GCF_000690835.1 Fulmarus glacialis
CCCCCCAAGCACTATTCATTGCACTTAAAGTCATTTTCTCTGGGTCCAACAGAAGCACACACCATCTCCCTTAATCCAGGGCAGGAATCTCACACGCCCACAGGGGCACACCCATGCCCACAGATAAACTACATCACTCTTCCCCTGACTGCATTAAATTCCTCCTTTTTGTCAGCACATCTTACTAATCAGTATTTTGGATAGCACAAACAGAAAGCTCTCATTCTAGCACTGAGAACACAATCCCAGCAGAGAGCCTGCCTGTTTTCACAAGGAAGTTACATAGTCTGCTGTCTTGCTCTGCTGGTTGAAATTTGGCTTGCTTCTCAGAGGCATCTCAAATATATTCGGGTATTACATTCAAATATACCTGAACAACTTGAGGTCTCTGCCTTTTTACCTTAAAAACTTCGAAGATTTGGCATTCATCCCGAACCAAAGCAACATGCATTTTACAAGGTTATTAAAACAACCTTCCTGCTCAGGCTTGAGCCTGTGCCCTCCAATTTCCTTCTCCACCTCAATTTATCTTCCTCCAATTGAAATCACTGTTACAGCAGATGAGGTTTATCAAGTTTATCAAACAAAAACAGGGCTCGCAAATGAACACAAATAGAAGGCATTCATTTGCACACCGCTCCTCCCCTTCCCAATTAAAGTAACAACTAATTTGGTAGGATGTTAGTCCCCCGCCATCCCACTAGGCAGGCTGAAACCACTCAGCGCTGAACTGGTTCAGAACCGTCCAACTGTACATGTAAATAACTGCAGCTTTCATAGCCAATGCTTTCATTGCCCTGTACAAATAACACATTTTTCCAGTAGACTGCAGGAAAGACAGAACATAAAGCTCCTCGGGACCTACAGTCAATGCCATGTCAGGATTAAAATTTAGGATTCAGACTCCTCTACTATACCCTTATTCTTCCAGACACAAATAATGCTCCTATGTAATGGGATGTGAAAACTCTTGGCTTCCTCTCGCAGCTCCCAAGTAATCTCAGTTTTCCTTCTCCATAAAGGCTTGATCAGATCAGATGCATTCTCCAGAGCACAGCTTGTGCAGGCACCCGCCCAGACAGCGCTGAGAGTACACACAGACCTCCGCAAGAAAGAAAATCCTTGCGGTGGCAACCCGTGCTGCCTGCGGTAAGCAATTCATTTTTATGCGTTGGACACGTGCCCAAATGTCCCAAACTGACTCAGAAGAAGGAAATGACCCACCATCACCACTAGGTCAAGAAGGCATTTCAGTGCTGACTCTCCAGTTCACACAGCATTTGCTCAGTGTTTTTCATCACCTCTCTGCAGCTTTGAATGCTGCTGACTAGCAAAGGCAGGGATTGAAACTGCTATGCCAGGGCTTGTTCCAGCTTGGCAAATTCAATTAAGTTCTCCTCTGATAGAGCCAAAGCTTCTTTGGCTAAACCAACTAAATCAACTGCTGTTTCTACAAATGATGCTTCCACCATTTTTGTCCTCACTCTTAAGTATTTTATTCCCTGTGCCTCCCGCCTTTTTTCTTTCCTTTTTTTTTTTTTAAAGGTGTAGCAGATACAAAGACCATGCAAAAAGAATATACAAAGGATCGTACAGCTACCACAGCAGCAAGTTCAGTAGCTCCCACAGAGCAGTGTATACACGTTGCCAAAAGCCTGGAGACCACAAGTGGACCATAAAGAGCATATTGGCTTCTTAAACTCAACCCTCATTTTAAATATAGTGATAACACAACCACCTAGAAGAACTTGATGCATCATCATTGAATACTGCATCCCATTTCGTTTTCTTAAACAAAACCCTTTCAATTTTAAACTGCTCCTCTTAAGCTAATGAAGACACTTCCGTGAAGCTTGGTGTGTCACCCCGTATTTTAGTGGAAGAGAGCCAAGAGATTCTCAGCTTTGGTAATTTAAAGTTAACTGCATGAAAATGTTGGGCTTCCTCAAGCATATTTCCAAGGGCTCCATATAGGCGTTAGGACTCGACACCATGGCACTGTTGCACCTCAACAGAGATACGAAGTTTTTCTGCTGCTTGAAAGGAGTTAGAGGAAGCTGGATGGGCTCACTCCTGAGGCATACATTCGATGGCTGAACCATCGCATGTCTCCAAAGAAAATCACCAGCATCAGCTATCCCGAGATGGCTAGATTACATATCAGGACCTGACAAGCCCGCCCTTGGCAAAATATTTAAACTCCACAAAATGGCCAGGTAGAGCACTAGGAGCCTGTATTAGTAGAAGCAGCCTGTGATCAGACTGCCTACTACGTATCAGCTCTGGTCTTTATGTAAGAGCTGAGTACACTCTCATTTAAGTTAACCCCATTGACCAGAAATGCCGCTTCTCTGGGTCTCAGGTTTACCTGGAGTGTTTTCCAGGCTTTGGAACACTTTCCAACACTTTTTGTGCCACCCTTGAAGACCTCAGCTCCTCAGAAGTGAGACAGGGACTTCTGCTGCAAGCGGCCTTCCCTCAGCACAGGCGCTCCACACCCGCTACAGAACCACCTCTGACAAAAATATTCCCGATGTGTTTGAGAATGGGATCTCCAAGGAATATAGGTGCTGTCTTCACCTCTCAAGATGAAGCCTGAAGAGTCCCACCCTTGAGGAATAAACATGGAGGCTGGGAAGAGGTGGAAGGATTGACGTAGGCAAAGCCACACCACTGGCATGGTTTCCACAGGCAGTCAGGGGCTGCTCTGCAGGAGCCATTAACAGACTGGAGGAAAATATGGCAGAGGGGCAGGCTACCACCACCTGCAGAAACCTTGGTACAGAACCAGGCCACCACATCAAAGGTAAGTCATTTTATTCATTTAATTCCCTCAAAAAAATCTTCCTGTCTTCACATGGAAGAAAAGCCCTCCTTGCCCAAGCAATGCTGGCTCAGACCCAGAGCCGTAAGGAAAGCCAGGGCAGGGAATCAGAGCTGGTCGTGCTGCTCGCCAGCTAATGGCCGTGTTTCCATCTGCCCCGTGGCGGGCAGGGCAGGGCAGGGCATGGCAGGGCAGGGCAGGCAAGCAGGCAGCCCCCTCTCCCCTGCCAGGCCCCAGCACCACGCCGCTTGCCAGGGCTGGGAGTGAGTCTGGAGAAAAGGTTAATTCCAGGAACGACCAGAAATACAGCGCTCCAGCGATGAGAGCACGAGTCCCCACACGGCTTGCCAGCTTTCTGCTAGTGGCTGGCAAACAGCAGAAACAAAGAAAAAGTGTCGGTGGCAAATGCTGGTTTGCAGGAGGGTGCCGAGGCGCCCGGGATGGCTGTGGAGGCAGGCCTTTCTGGCACACTACAGGGGCTGATGTGATTGGAGGCTAGTGGAAGGTGCCAGTTTCTTTTGACTGCCACCACAGTCTTAATGTGACATTCATCGGCAGCATATTAACTCACTTGCCACAACGAGGGGAGCGTTGCACTTCCAGCCCCATATTCAGTGATGCACATGTGTACCTGCACAGCTACAGCAGCCACACCAGTCACTCCCCTTAATAAAAAAGAAAAATGCACCATAAGAGTGTTAGGAAGGACTGGATCAACCCCACCCCTCCCCGCCGCCATATTGCATCAGGAGAGCAACTGGCTAAATAAATGGGCAGGGTTGCGAGCCAGGACCTCTTTATCAGTGCTGGCAGTCCTGTTCGTCTCCAGCTGGAAAGAAGAAAACTGCAGAGGCTTTACTCATTATTTTTGCTAAGTCCTGCAGCAGGATGTTTTCCTGCCCTCCAGACCTGGATTGTGCAGCTCTATGCTACCTCCAGCAGTTATACATAGAAACAATCCATTAACAGCCAGGTTAACACATGGCACATAAATAGATCATACTTGTCAGAATGTCTAAGCCCTACAGGTCGACTGGCCATTTTATTTAAGAGACTCTGCAGTGGAATCACTGCAGCAAAGTAGGACTTTCCAGTCTGGATTATAGCGGTAGAGTATGATCAACTGTTTTTTCTATTGTTTTTAAGAGAGCACAAAACAAAACTTCAGCACAAGTGAAAAATCAAATGAAGGCTGAACATTATTTCTTCTCCAGTCTGTGCCTTATATGCTTATGTATCAGAATAAATGCAAACAACCTGAATGCAGCCAGCCACTGCATGTCAGAGAGCTTGGGTGGGGGCTGGACAGAAGAGTAGAACACGCTTGGGGGATGAGTACATGTATTCTAAAATACAACTATTTCAGAAGATATCAACCCATCACTAATGATATTTGGATGTCCAGCTTGCCTGGGGGAGGGCAAAAGGGGAGTCCTGCTATTAATAAACTGTGCTTAGTTTTTAAATTAAAATCTCAAATACAAAGGCTCGGCACTTCTCAAGAAAAAAAAAACAACTTTTTCAGCATGCAAGCTGCATCCCTTCTCCACAAAAACTTGCTTTTAGAAACAGATGGCAGCCTGCAAGACCTACAAATCCTTTGTCTGGAGTGGCAAACTAGGCCCTATTGCCCATCAAAGTCAACCGTCACATTGTGAAGCACTGACCCTAACAAATCCATTATGTTTCTTTCTACCACAATGCTAAACCAGACAAAATGAATTAGACTTAATAGGAAAGGGTGAGGAATTTTAAATCCCTTTCCCCCCCATCCCCACAAAAATAATGACAGAGGGGAGAGTCTGCACTGACCCTTCACTTACGAGCCCTGCCAAACCCTGCCATTAGGGCTGGCCATTTGGGCCAGGCTGCCCAAAGGAGGATGGATTTGGGTTTTAAGCATTTATGCAGCGCTGTGCAATGGCTTTGAAATCAGCACACTGTGTCAGTCAAACTACCCGCACAGTCAAGAGCAAATATCCCGAGCAGGAAAGAAAGGCCCTTATGCTAGCTGAATAATTAGGTCTGATGTGCTTTGTAGTTTCTCAGCCCTCCCTTCCCAGCTCTGCCGAAGTGCTGTGCACATCCACAGCACAGAGACGGGGAAAGCTCTTCACAGCTGCAGGGAAGAGAATATAACGGTTTTTCTCCTGTGTCAGCTGAACCCAGGCAATGGAAAGAGAAATGTGAAGAAATAGGAGCTCATATCAAAGAGCTGCTGCCTTCAGTCAAGGGAGGAGACAACAGGGAAGCCTGCTGAGGAGCTGACGGATGGGGTGATGGTGTGGAAGGGATCGAAAAGCCTTTTCCCTGCTATGTATGGGTATTTGGTGCATCTTGACCCACAAAAGGAAACACCCATCACTGGTAGTGTCAGCAGACACCTCCAAGCAAGGAATACTTTTGTCAAAGAGAAAATCTCTCTCAATAACAGTGGGTCCAGTTTATGAACAATCCAACTGCTTTCATCTTGCATCTTTAAAAACGAGATACAACAAAAAAGTCAATGTCCTCAGAGCAACAGATTGGTTGGATTCTTCACACTCTCATAGAAATTGCCCCCCATCCCCCTTTACTGGTTTTCTTCAGCATAAAACAATCTCTCAAGGACATGGCAACAACAACGCTGAAATTCAAAGCACTGAGATCAAACACACGAAGCTGATGCTTGTTACGGCTAAATTATGTCACCTATCTGAAGGCTCAAGCTTATTATTTAAGACAATACAATAGTCATTAATCACAGCCATTGTGCATTGCTCGGGAGGCGTCTAGAAAGCTAAAGAATACAACGGAGATTTATTATACTACAGTGCCAGATTTAATTACATGGTTTTTTTCTCCGTATCTCGCTGCTTGTAGTTCACCACCTGTTTGCACCAGAAATAAAGACGTGCCAGCCCTTGAGGCCAGGCATGCAAGAGAGGGCTTGTGCTGAGCTTCTACTATGACTGTTGTAACAGAAGACCAGTGGGCAAAGAGAACAGCCCATTTCGGGGGCAGCTGGCTGGCAAATCACTTGCGTAGATCTATTGTTTTTCCTCTGAAGTTTTAAATTTCCCATGCCTTTTCATATATATTTCTGTGCAGAAAAGGTACACTGGGGATGTGCACAAGCAGAAACAGTTCACTGTCTTCTTCCTAAAGCTGCTGTGTGAAGATTCATGCCTTCACCAACACAACAATGTATTTAAGCAGTACGTCTGTCTGCTGGCAGCCTTCTGAGTTTGCATTTTCTTCTATAAATATTTAACATAGAACTGTTCACGTTACCCACTTTGCCCGAAGTGTTTTGACAGCCATGCTCACCACATGACAATGATGCTCTATTTAACACTGCAGCTGCAGACAGGAGGGTTTGGTTTCAGTTTTATACAATATTGTGAAACCAATGACCTCCCACAAAATAAACCAGATAATACATTTTTAAGGAGTAAAATTTAAATGCATTAGTAAGACAATTATCAGTAAGTCACTGCAAGAAAGGAAAACAGAAATTTAAGTCCTGAATGCAAAAGTTTACTTAAATTTAGCTGCAATCTCTTTTTTTATTAAACATATTCAGAAAGCGAAACTAAAAGAATCAACCTTGCAAAAGCTAAGTAGCCTCCTGAAACAGTTTCTTTTAAGGCTAGGATAATTTCCAAACTTTCTGGACCGCAAATTATCGTCAGCCCTCAGAGACCTCTACACACTTTTACCAATCAGTTAATTGAATCCACTCAAAAGAAGAAGATGGCTCAGCGGACCACTTGGCCAGCCCTGAGGGAGGTTTGGCTTCAACCTCTCTCTAACGTACTAGACTCAGCACAGTCTAGCAGTGACCAACCAAGAGTCAGTCTTTCAATCTGAAGATCACAGCATTTTTCAGGTGCAGAAAGTTCAGGGAAACAAAACAAAAAGGCTTAAATACCCCAGCCACTCAAAACCACACAAAACAGCTCTGCTACTGTTGGTGACGCGGAGAGGCATTTTAAAATGCTCACTTTAACATGGAATCGCTTAAGCACCGCTTGGAAAAAATATGTAGAGCTAACATAAGAAAGAGAAACTGAGTCAGCAACGTTTATCCTTTCTGATTTCCCCCACTGGCCCCCGAGCGTAGCCTTGGTTACCCAGGGGCTCATTAATGCACTCATCTATTACAAGCTTGCTGGAAGCATGGAGCGATGCCACTTTGGTATGAGCAGATTAATCAAGCGTGGATTGCCAACCTCCCACCGCACTGCAACGCAATGCAATCTCCTAGGCCCTTTCAGTGGACAGATTCAGCTGAATATTGCCATTTACTTCCAAGACAACTCATAAACGCAGAGTGATTAGCCATCCCTTGCAGTGCCTTTTACTGGAGTTACTCAAAATTTAATGCACTTAATACAGTTTTATGACCCCTTATGCATCATTAGCACCGTAATACATCAGAATACAGTTCTTGGTTCTTAACAATATTATCAGAAAGGTCAGAATAGCTTTTTAAAACAATAAAGCATGAGGATGAGCTGATTTGAATGTGGGAAGGGGGAAGATTAAGAAGGAAAAAGAAAGTAGAGAACCCCCTTCCCCAGCACATTCTGCTGTTGTATCTCCCATTCACTGCATTTTGGGAGAAAAGTGCCTTTCCACAGACACATCTCTTGGATGCAATAGCATCAACACAGCCAAGCTCCTACATTCTTTCAGTGAGCTTAAGGAAGGACTTGAACCAGCAAACAACCATCCTTGGATTGCTATTTATTGCCAAACGTAGCTTTGCTCCCACCGCCTGTTATCCCACTGCAGGAGCTGTAGCAGAATTGCCCCCCTAACAAATACTCTTCGTTTGAGACTGAGAAGGAAAGACGAAAGAAGATGGCATTAACACAGCTGTACGGTTTCACAGGCCTGGGTGAAGAGCTCTAGGAGTTATGCGACAGGACGCCAGGACAGAAATCACAGTCCTCTCATCTGCAGCTCCTTTTGCTCACACAGGCCTGTTAGCGCCGACCTTCCCTCCTTCCCCCTCGGTTCCACGAGTTACCCTTCACTCCCTGACCCAGCAGATGGGCAAGAGGCAATGCACGCTCTGCTCGGATCCCAGCTATGCAGCTGCCAATTAGCCTGCCAGGATACCCACGTGGAGGGGCCTCTCTTGCTTTATAAAGTGCTGTTGCTTTTCCCCCAGCCTTTGTATTATTGGAAGGTTAATTAGGATCTCTGCTCTAGCTGCAGGGACTTCACCAAAAAAAATCCCGTATCTTTTCAATTTCACTGAATTGAAATTTTCTGACAAAATTAAATTGACCTATGGGCCCAGAAGTTGGTAGATAAGGATACAGATTGTTTTGGGGGTTTGGTTTTTTGACTTTTTTGAAGAAAGGAAACAGGTCTAGTGTGATCACATTATGAATCACACAAGCCTAAATTTTGAGTGTGGTAATACTACGCTATTAACAACACAGATGGTCTCCTGCTTAGGGTCAACTTCCCTTTTGAGCTATTCAGTGCACCACGAGCGATGCTGGGACAGAAGTCATTGTCACGAAGTGCTGACAAAATATTAACCAGTGACTGAAACTCAAGACAGATTTTGAACTGCAAATAGCTTTCAGATCTTCACCACTATCAAATATGATATATCTTGGACACTCCACTGCGATAGTGGCTCTGAGCAATTCAGTCTCAGCTCTAGGAAGAGGTAAGTCTGTGCCTTTTCTCCCCGGCTCCTGAACAAACGCCTCTTCCAGCGCTAGCACAGACATGCAGGCGAGGAGCATGACTACATCCAGGCCCCAAGACAAGATGTTTTCTCATTCTTAATCCCGCCAAAAGCACAAGAGCTGAACTAATCGGGGCCCCGAGCCCCTGGGTCACAGCCAGGGCACCCGCGCTGGGGACCTCAGCTCTTTCTCACCTGCTGACCAGGACAAAGCAACGCTGAGGGGTCTGAGGTCATTAAGGCAGAGTTTTCATGGGAAGTTCAGCCCACATTAAGCTAGAAGGTTTGTTGTTGTTGTTGTTGTTTTTAACAGTGTGTTAGACTGGGCAATTTTCAACAGGGCTCTTTCTTTCCCCTCCCAACTCACCACCCTGCGGGCAGCTCCAAGAAAGAAAACAAAGACACACGCATAGAAACGATAGTAAGTTATTAACCAGAACTGCTATTGTGCAAGTCGACTTCTCCCATCACCATTCCCCTTTTGCTAAGTACGACAGCAGACCACAGCTACAGCTGCCTCACCCTATGCAGATGTTCATATTTATACAGGAAAAAATTGTTACTTAATAGCATTCCTTACACTGGGATTCTTTAATTCTTAGTCATTCCTCAATTTGAGATAGAAACACTAGACTACACATCCCTGTTTGAATTAAGAGAGTCAAACAACATCTGCTATCACACTCGCTAAAGCCAGAAAGAGTCAACATATTTGCACATGCTAGTCAGACAAACCTATCTTGAATAGCATCATCTTGGGAAAAGGCTAAACACCTAATTCATCTGTGCTGAATAGCTGCTATCCTGATTTCCAGAGATAAGTATTCTCCCTTAATAGATTCATAACAATACTCATTAGAGACAAAGGTTGACAACCCAAAAAGGGGTGCATTAGAGACACCGTAGTACCATTCTTCCTGGCCTTGCCGTTCTTGAAGTGTTTACAAGGCAAAATGTACAGCAGAATACACTCTTCAAAGCTCTGTTACAGAGGATACGTGCACCATCAGTCATTTTACAAAGCACCTGGCACTTTTTAAGCATTTTGAGTCATGACCAGCCATTTCATCTTCACACGATTACACAAAATTTTAGGGGTTTGGGTGTTTTTGGTATTTTGTTGTTTTTGTGGGGGTTTTTTGTGAGGTTTTTTGTTGTTGTTTTTTTAATAAAATATGAGAATTCTGCCCCAAATACTTGGTGCTGTGTATTTTCAAATTGTTATACTGGAAGAATAAACAAAATGAGAAAGCACAACATCTACATTACAAAATGTCCCATCCTAGAAACTGTGCAACAGCCCTTAATCTCTCCACACCAGCCAGCATCACAGCCGAGAGAACGTCTATGTTAACAGAGCTGTTGTTTTGTTTTTAAGCACAAAATTGTTCTTAATTTTAAATTCATGTCAGAGTATTGCGCAGCATAAAGCAAACAAGAATACCACATGGGAATACTGATGGAAAAATAGTATTGTGTGAATAACTAACTGAACAGCAAATCCTCCCCTCCCTCAGCAATGAAAAGCCAAATATTTACTCAATTGTATATTGCATTCTTTGCTCAAATACTTCATAGTTTGAATTTAAAAAAAAAATCTCTTTCCTTTTTCCAGAACACTTCATGGGAGACCAGAGGGCCCACCAGAAGGTATTTACACCATCTGAGTGGATTCATCTCAGCAGCAACCTGAAGAAAAAGCAGGAGAGGTATGCTCCTAAATCAGGGATTTGGACCCTCCAGACAGTTTCCAGGCCAGCAAGAACCTGGGCTCCAGAACCCATCAGACATCTAAAAGTCAGTGTAAGCAATACCTATTTGGACTGTGGCAGCATCCTCCTCTCCCAGCAGGCTCCAGCTACATCCCAAACATCAGTCAGACCAAAGCAGACTGCTCAGCCCATTCGATCAAAATTTCATTGAGAAATTACAAGTTTAGTGAGCGCTTGGCTTCATCATTTCATTACAAAGAGCTCAGCCCTCTTGTCTTCCAGTCACAAGAGACCTGAAACACCTCTTATACCTGGGCAGCCCTGGGTAAGGAGCATCCATGGTGACACTTGCTTTTTCCTTGTAACTATAGTTACTGCTAACACAGGTAACATTGCATTACATCGCATGCCACCGCATGCCAATCAGTCTGTACGTGAAAATAGCTATGCACGGAAATGAGCATAGGTTTATATAGATACTAAGGGGAAAATGTAAATTTATACAAATAATTTCAGTCATCCATGAAAAGCAGCAGCCACTACACACCCATGACAGTTGAGCTTTGCTTTTTATTTTTAATCCTGTCATTGTTTACACAGAATGGTGTTTCAGATTAAGCCCCCTTACCCTTCCACATGTTAGTCTTTAACATGACAAGAGAATACCAAGAAGGGGGTGGACAGAGGATTCTTCTTAGCTTTCATGCTGTGCAACCTACCACTCACACAGCTTCAAAGCACGATTTGATTCTGTTCGATATAAAGCTTGTTTTTTAAAAAACATTGCTACTAGGTCCCAGAATTATTATTGGAATTTGATGAATAAAATGACTGTAAAGTAAAGCCAAGTTCATGCTCCAAAGGGGGGGGGCAGGAAGCTTAGTCTCCAAGAGTGACATATTTAAACATTGCCTCTGAAAACAAAACAAGAATTGCTGACATTTTTGTATTAAATAGTTCTCTCACTGGAGAACAACCTTCAAAAGTTTTCTTTGCAGATCCACCAAAACCAGACACACCCCACCCCCCCCACCCCCAAATATTGTATTCTAGTAAGGGTTAATTTTTGCACTATCTCTCGAAGCAGGTCACTGAGATCTAGCAAAGTCCTTCAAGACTACTCTACATGGAGTATATATTAGCAAGGGAATACTCTTTCCATTTCACCCTTTAAGCATCTGTTTGGATGTTTTGACATTATTTTTCATGGATTGGGTTGGTAGGTGCAGGAAGGAGGAAGAAGCAAAACCCCACACCTTGAAGGAGCATGGCTTCATGTTTCCAGCTAGGCACCTTCATCAAGTCTAGGACACCCTAATGAGAAAGCTCTCAGTTAAGATCTAATGATCAGACAGCTGAGTAAAACTATCTTTGACTCCAAGCAAGGAGCACAAATTGAGTTGTTTATATTTTCACACTGGTAATATAAGAAAAGCTTCTTCCAGCCATGCCAGTATCTGACACCTCAGCAGTCTGTCACACATTAGTCATCTCCCCAGTATGTATCTTTTATTGTGATGACCCATCACCATTTCTTCCCTAATTACTTTTGAGATTATCTATATGGCTAATGTGACCAAAATATCACCATGAAGGCTACTGTTTTCTGACCAAATTTGTATTTCCTCATTTTCCTACCACACATATTTTTTGCTATTTTCTGGTCAATAAGTAGATGATGAAAAAAAAATTTTGTTTGTTATTTGCACTCACAAACTACATGCAGTTTCCTATATTTTGGCTGCTACAGTTCCTCTCCATACGCACAAGATATGGCTGAACAAGCTACATGTAATCTTCTCCCCACGTATGCAAGTGGTCCTACATGATCTCAAATAGCACCAGCCAAGCACCACAGCATTAACTGGATCAAAGTGCACAGGCTGTTTTGCTTTTTTTTTTCCCCACTTCATTCACATTTCTTGTTGACTCCAGCCCTCATTGCAGCAGATCAGCAACTGCAGCGGGGAGCAGCATGCCAGCCGCGTATCCAGCATCAGCCTACGCAGAGGCTTTGCGGGCTGTATGTTTGCCAGCATGTTTCAGGGACGAGCTGGCATTAAGGACAACTTGATTAGTCTATGACAAGCAGGTGAAAGAAGGCAGGCAAGAGAGCCCTGACACCCTTGCCCTGCTGGCTTGCAGACTTCTCAGCCTCTCTCTCCTGAAGTAGCTCATTTTGGAGGTATTCCAACAGCGAGCTCCGCACTGGCACAGGAATGCTGTGGGCATAGTGTGAGGGCGCTGGCACAGCTCCTGGAGCGCTGGTAAGTCGCTCTGGCGAGGACAGAAAGGCTTCACGGGCAAACAGCTGAGCAGAGAAATCAATACTACAGTCACACACTGCCTTGAGCAATTCTGACATATTTACGGTTTCTGCTCTCCCGTTTTCAGAAGGGCAGGTATCGCTTTCCCCCAGATGCCACCATCCTTCGGCACCGTGAGGACCACCGCAGATGTGGATATCAACACAGGAGCCTCTCTGCTGGCAACAGGGACCTTCACCTTCAACGTAGGCTCAAAAACACCATCTCTCCTCACGCTCCCTACCAACACCCAGCGTGACGAGGCCTGATACGGCACTGCCACGCTCTGCAGGACATTTGCACGTTTGCCTTTCAGTGCTCTTCGCCCAGGCCAGGTCCTGGTCTCCGCCAGCCCCCGAGGCAGGCGGCTGCAGTCCCAGGACCCCGGCTCTCCCCGGCTGCCACACCGCTAAGCCGTCGGGATGGGGCCAGCAGTGACTTGAAGCCCGATGCGCAGGAACAAGATTAGGGTTGGATTTAGGTCATTCTTATAAAGGACAGCAGCTCAGTCACTCGGCCTGCCAGCACTTTGATTACTACTGTGGTTTACACTATGTGAAGGAAAAAGGCTACCTACCGCAATATTAACAGACCGGTTACTAGGATTTTCACTGAAAAAAACCTTCACATACACAGTCACACCATCGTCTTCTGCGCTACTGCAACAGCCACTGGCAGCGAAACAGCCTCAGAGTGCAAGCGGGTTTAGTCTTTCTAAGTGGAAATTAAAACAGCAGCTTATCTGGCAAAAAAGTACATGAAATTCTCTTTGGTTTAGCATTAGTGAGTCAGTGCTATTGATAGGAATAATGATGTTTTTCCAACCCAGTCAATACCTTATTTTCAAAGGAATACTGTATTAAAAACTTGCAAATGTATAACAGAACAGTCACACCAGGGTTGGGGGAGCATTTAAATCCAGTGTCTCTCTGGCATATATAAAGATAGAGAATGAAAGCGCTATTACTAAAGCATAATAATACTTCACAGCCATTAGCAATTCCACAAATGGTGTGTTATCCAAGTAAGCAAGAGAGTTACTCCTTATTAAAGGTTATTGTAACTGGTGATGATACTTGTCAATAATATTGACAATTCTTTATAAAAAGCACTGCTTCCTTTGGCTGCAGAAATCCTCCTACAAGCGCTAAGTTTTTAATGTATAATTCAGAAATCTATTAAAAAAAAAAAAAAATCTGTGTGGTGTTACAATGGAATTCTGTTTTTCCCCAGTAGCAAAAAAACCCCCCATATTTAAGAATAAACCATTACAGCAACCAGCCATGCCACCACCTTTAAAGATGTAGAAGAGAGCAGAAACATTATTTCTTTTTCAGCATCGAGTCGAGGTTGCACGGAGGCAGGGATTATCTCCATACTCCCTTTAACTAGAAACAACACTTTACTTATGCAGACTATGATCAAAAGATTTGTTTTCACATGAACAAAATATTAACCCATCTTAGATTTTTATCAAACAGGTTTCCTAAATGTATACCCAGTGTTTCCTCATTTATTATTACAAGTTACAAAAAACAAGTTACTTCAATAAGCCAGCTACTCCATCCAATCCCACATCCTTGAGACTTGCTTATTGCAGCCATAAAGTCAGAAGATTTAGTGCTGCATTTGAGCATCGCTTCTTAAGGGGGGCAGGAGAAATGCTTGAGTCCCATCCCTCCCACAAGTCCTGTAACAGTCGGAAATCCTAAGCAATCTACTACAACTGCTTCTGAGGAACAAGTTAAGTTTTGTTAAGTTGTACAGCATAAGCCATCTTCTCCTCTACCCGTACCACTCTCATCCACATACAGGTTAATTAACCTGGACAATCCCTCCAAAAATGCTTCGTGTAACTCTGGACTGTACTTAAAAATGAAAAGCAAAACTCCTGTAGCCCGCTTTTTTTTTGTGGCAACTAAGTCATGAACAGGAACCGCAACTGTTCAGATATTCCTTGGTCAAGGGAAATTTCTCAGTCTATTTCCAGTAAACTAGGAAAAAACCCAATTACTTATTTTCAGAAAAGCCATGTACATGAGAAGTTGTATCGCTGTAGTAATGCCACCAAGTTTTCTAGCGCTGCAGGGTGACTTGGCATGAGGGAAGTGTGATGGAGAACTGTGCTGGCTGTGGGGAGACTCTGCAAGGCATGAGCGCGCAGGTGCCGAGCACACACAAGAACTAAAATCTTTTAGCTTTCTAAAAATAAAAGCCTACTAGGTAAGAAGCACAGTTAGCCAGACTGTAACACGCCCTGTTTGGTTTTCAACATTATGAACTGAGATAACATTTCATTGTTGGGGGAAATTAATTACTGATATCTGGATATTTATAGGGCAACAGCATGAGGTAGAAGCAGTGTTTATTTTCCCCAAGACACTCAATGTTTCCAATGAGCACTCTCAGCTTTGCTGGTCATGGAGAAAGAAAACAAAAAACAAAAATTCAATCTTAAAAGTAAAGTAATGAAGTTCGCTACACCTTTAAAGTATACATTGAACCACGACAATAAGATAGTGAATCTTTACACAGTGGCCAAAACTAGACAATGCAAAATATGTTGCTAGGCAAGATATAATAACTAGAATGTCTCCTCACTGAAAGCATAGTCTTGCGGTAATATTTTAAGGTTTGTGTGTGGAAAAAAGCTATAAAACTTTTCATTTCTCACAGCAAGAGGGCTACCACAACTCCACCAATATTCACGTTCTGAGACACAGAAGGCATCATCCAGCATGGTCCTTCAGGTCCCAGTTCCCGTGCTGGCTTACCGCGTCCTCTCTCCCTCCAAACCGCTGTGGCAGCGGCATCCTCAATGGAGCACAGACCAGTCCTTCCACTTGGGAACAAAACACCCATCCATAATTCTCTGCTTTCCTCCAGAGCACTACATTACTTCCCCAATAAAAGGCATTTCATTTTCTTTTTAATTGAGTCATATGTATCCTGGATTTTTCTAAACTGTAGTTTGTGACACTCTGTAACAATATACTACAAAATTTAATATGCTCTCAAAGCAAAATGTAAAAGCCGCTACAGCCAGAAAAATCTCGTGCCTTGCATACACACTTATAAAGTTCATAGAGTATGACAAAATATGTAACAGAAACAATTTAATGAATAATTAGGTCTTTTCGTTTAAGGTAATGTTAAATATTTACTATAACGAGTTCACTTAAGCACAGGCAGTTCCAAGGCTGATATAGTCTCAAAATGGCTTTACCTAAAAGAAGTATGCATGAAGATGAAAGTGAACTGAAATGTATTTTCCATCAGCCCTGAACATGAGAGAAAAGCTCCCTTCATCCTATTTTAGTGGAGTTCAACAGGGCACAGAAACCAATACTGAAATTTTCATGCTTTTCAAGGTATTTCACATCAAATACACTGCTTTTCTTTTCTGATCTCTCCAACTATGAAGTGCCAAGAAATCCTTAGATAGTTTCCTTTGCTCCCTCAAGTCCCTAGAAAGATTTTTTTCTTCCATCCTTGACTGAGAGTCTTGTGATAGTGTAACCAGTGTTTTGACAGCATTATAATCCATACGCTACTTTGCTGCATGCCTGGATATGCTACCAAGTTGAGCAATAGATAAACAGCTTTTTACTTTTCAAAATGAATTAACTTAAAAAACCAAAATAAGTCCATTTGAAAAGCCAGCTGCGGAGCAATCTCCTATTAAAAAAAAAATTAGGAAAAACTGTACCAGAAAAGAGCATACATGCAAAAGAAGAAAAAAAAGAAAAAAAAAAAGCAAAATGAAACTTTTGCATGATAGAAAATTCTCATCTACCAAATTTAGTTTAAGCACTGAGCACCCACAGAAACAAGAACCATAAAGCAAGCCACTCTTCCCTAAAATCGTATTAAGACTTTATGCAACTTTAAAATCTTGATTTTATTTCATTTTGCGAACAGACCTAACAACCCTACAATAAGAATTAAAAAGGTAGTTCTTTGCCCTGCCTGCCATCATTGAAACATTTCATTTCATGCCTGATGCATTAGATAAGGTTTTTTTGGTGTGTTGGTTTTTTTGTTGTTTTGGGGTTGGGTTTTTTGGGGTTGTTTTTGTTTTGTTTTTTTACTGCCGAGGGTTTGTGCAGTAAGATATTTTGGGCTTAAATCATCAGGCAAGGAAAGCCTTCACATGGGGGTGGGTCCCAGGCTGTCCCCAGCGAAGGGAGAGTGCAGGTCCAGGAGCTCCAGATGATGCCGGAGCTGACTCACCGGCGGCTCCTTAGCACGCCACGTGCCTCGGTGAGGTGTCTGTGCCTCAGCTGATCACCAGCAAGTCCATCTGGAAATCCCTCGAGGGTTTTGTAACTTCTGCTCCATTCAGCCGAGAGGCCCTGGGGCCTCCAGGGTGGCAGAGGAGCTCCTCTGGTCTCCTCGTGCTCCTCTTGTGCTCCTCTGCTCTGCCCTAGCGCAGCTCCATTCAGTCAGACCTCACCTGAGCAAGGCGCTTTGTGTATGCTAGCTGCTAAGGGACTCACAAGTTTGGAGATAAGCAGGTTCTTAATTACTTTTGTTGCTAAATTGGGGATGATCTGTGTGGCGGCTTAAGTCACAGCAACTTTTCATTGATGTCATGACTTACCTCAAAAACCTCTTTTAAGCACAAGGCTAGCAAGGTGGAAAGCTATCACAGCTACATAATTCAATACTGAAAGAACAGGATAACTTCTTTCTACAAAATGTTGTAAGAGCATTTTTAGAAAGAAATAGCCTTCATTTGTGGGTTTCCTGTGATACAATGGACTTTCTGTTCCCTCAAGCATCTTCCTCCCCACCTATTCCGGTAATGAATTCAATCCTAGTAGCTCGGGTTTTGAAACCTGTAACACAGATTTCTAGACAGAATCTCACTACTGCCTGCCTACAGTGGTATTAATACTCCCCAAGCTTTAACAGAAATGTTTTCTCAGCTACATCTAAAACCAGAGTTAATTTTTCCATGGCTGCATTATATTTGTGGCTCGCAGCACTCCCTGTTCCTCCCTAACATTTACAACTGCTGAGCTCCCAGCTGATAGCAGAAAGATCTTGTCACGAGTCCCTAAAAATATAACATTGCTCAGTGGCAATATTAAGTCCCATCATATCTGTTATTCCACTTCTTCCTCTATCATATCCCAACCCTCCTAGGTATTAAGAATGCCTCCCAAATTGGCATTTCCAAAAATTTTTGTATGCTCAAACCATATTGCTGGACCTTGCCTAGTTTAAACCAGTTACAAAGATATTTCTACTTGTTATTTGCTATTGGGGGGGTGGGGGGAAAGGGGAGAAGGAAAAAAATAAAAAAAGAAGCCCCACTTGCTTTGAAAACAACTACTCGTGGTAATTTCTCTTTGAAAGTATTCACGGTTGCATTATATTTTATAAATGGGCATATCCCAGATCTGCCAAGATGTCTTTCTTGTACTGAGAAATGAAGAAGGAGACTTCCTTTAGCTTTGAAATCTGATTAGTGTCGCTGGAGCAGCTCAGCTAAACCTACTGAATGACCATAAAAGTTGAGCCCCGTAGCCGAGCCACTGCACTGCACGAACCCACCGCCTTCAGCCTGTCCTTGAGCAGTGCTCCCCAAGAACACGCCTGCGCATCTCGCTGGGAAACGGAGCAGAAATCAGCAAAAGACAAGTTTGAAAGTCTGGGTACTCATCAGGGAAGGCACAGCCTGCCAGCCAACACTGCTTTAAAAATAGTTTCTTTTCAGATAGAAGAGTTAGAGATGACTCAAAGTTTAAGCAGCTGAAACCCCAATAGGTCATATTATGCAAATCAAGCCCTGTACGCCATCAGCTGGGAGATGGCTCACGAGGCAGGAGTTTCCTACTAAAAGCAGCAAAACTGAAAACATACAATTGTGGTCGCTAGTACATGTGAAAAAGCAAACAGAGTTTAAAGCGCGTTTGGCTAATGCTTCAGCTTTGATATCTCAGGCTACCTCCAGCGTGTGCTCACTGCAAAGGGAAAAGATTTAGGTATCCTGCCTTAAGAGAAAACTCCTGGGAACGTCAGGTGCGTGTATCTATCCCTTTTAGAGGTGACAAAAATATGAACTTCAACATTGATCAGTGATGTAGATCATCAAGTCTTTCTCTTACACAACTAGAAGGCGAGGTACCTCCTGATGCAATAGCGGCGGAGACCTCGCCAGGATCCCACCACCAGGCAGAGGTGCCTGCTGTGGCTTCTGCCTCTGTGTTCAACTTCAGTCACGCACCGCTCATTCGCCTGCAGTGTGATCACATAGAAACGGCCAAACGTATGCGCTTTGGGGCTTTCAAACTCGTAACTGAGTGAGGAAACATTTGGCTTCCATACAATGAAGCCCCGGTTTAAGCTTAGAGTCCATCTAATTTTATGTGTAAAAAATGACTTAAACAGTTCCTTTTCCATACATACAAGTGACGTTTAGGTTGGAATACTGCCTTTTCCCAACATAATCAGCTCAAATCCAGTCATGAACCCTCCAAAAAGAAATATTTTAGAATATGAATTCAATCCCATAGTAATAATTTTGTTCTTTGATTCTGTAGCATTTTGGGGGGTGGAGGGGGAAGGAAGGATGCAGGGGGACTCTTTCTGAATAGACATAAGATGTGAATAAAGCAGCATAATTAAAGATGCGATTCCATTAATTTATTCAGTTCTTCCCAGATCCCCCCCTGCCCTTTCCAGTGCAAATAGGGAAGAAAATGCATCTGCCCTGACAGAAAGCTCGGTCATTCGGCTCCCTTCAATTCTGTAACCCCTGCTACCCTTCTCCCCTCACTT
>NW_009229614.1:0-33911 GCF_000690835.1 Fulmarus glacialis
CCGGGGAGACGGGATGCCGGACGCCCCCGGAGGGACAGGCAGCGGTCCCCGGGAGGGATGCGATGCCAGACACGGAGGTCTCTGGGAGGGACGCACCGGGGTTCCCTGGAGGGACGTTGTGGACCCCCGCGGGAGACACCATCCCCTGGGAAGGTTGTCCACCAGGGTCCACGGTGGGATGGCTTGCTGGACACTGGGCTCTGCGGAAGGGACGCAAAGGGTTCCCCGGGGGGGACGGCCTGCAGGATGCCAGGGCCCGCGGAGGGATGTGCCACTGTGCCTGCGAAGCAGATGCTGGTGTTCCCCGTGGGACAGCCTGCAGGACACCAGGGCTCTCCAGAGGAACATGCCACAGTCCTGGAGGAACCTGCAGCCTGGGGAGCTCCTCCTGCTTACATCCCCGGGAGAGTGGGCTGGGCAGTGTGGTGGCCAGAGACCACTGCTCAGCCCCCAAGCCCCATCAGGGGCTGGTTAAGAAGAGGAACAAGTCGTCCAGGAGGAAGCAGACTTGGGCACATCGCCTCTGGTACGATGACATCTCCTCTGATACAATGACATCACCTCCAGTACGATGACATGCTCTTTGTGGGGTGACAGAAAGAGCTGGCTGCAGTTCGGTGCAGCATCCCCGGCTCCCCTCGCCTGGGTGCGTGCCGTGGGCTCGTGCGCGCTGGGAATGCCGGGTTTGCTCGTCTGTGGAAGCAGCAGGAGAGTGTGCACAGGGTCACACGACTGCACCACTGCACGAAGTCAGCCGGACGGAGCGATCCTCACACCTCCCGCACGCCTCCGGGGGAAGTTTGGAAGCTCCTGCCCACAGCACCCTGCAGGGTAGCACCGCCCCCGGTGGTTTGTTCTGAGTGAGCCCAATTTATTTAGTGCCTCAAAATCCCAAAGCATCACTTTGGGAAGCGCCAGCAAGGCAGAGAAAATATTCCATTTCAAAATGTGCAATTTTAAATTTCAAAAGCCAGTGGACTGACCACATTACTTTTAAAAGACAAACATTTTTCTTACCCATAGTTTAGCATATTAATTAATTTCTGCAGTCCAAGTGCTAACATCAACTAACATAACTTTTTTTATGTCCCTCCCAATAGAAAATAATAGTGCGTTTTTTTAGTGTTCTCCTGTAATATTGCATTATTACTGTACTTCGTATTTGCCCTCCTTGAACAAAGCTGCCCTCCCTCCTTTCCCCAGCGAGGAGCGAGTGTTTGTGCAGAGACCAGGGAGAGGGAAAATCTCATTTACACGCAGAAGGGACAAGGAAGACCCACGGGCTGTGAGGGACCATCTCTCCATGGCTCACCTCTGATAGTTCAACGCTTAACTGGTCTGCACAAGCAAAGCTTGGAAGAAATGTACGTTTTCTGTGGGACATCCACTGCTGGACTATACTTTGGGCAGATTCACCTAAGAAAGCAACTTTCAGGACTGAAACATAACTTTGAATAGATAAATCAATAGCTTTTCCTCAACATCCTTTTTCTTGCCAAAATACTTGGATCTGAGAGAACACCCTTACAAGGAAAATACTATGTTTAAAATATGGCCCAGTTTGATGCTATATCCTTACTGGGAAATGGCTAAAGCAGTTGCTAAGAAGTCCAGTTGTTAATGAAGAATGTCTTAAATAGAGAGAAAAATAAAGCATTATCATTGCTGACCGACAGCACATCAGTCTCTGCGGTCATTGCCCAAGTGAGTGGACACCAAAGGCTGAGCGAGACTCGCCCCTATATTAAATTACTCAAGGTCAAGCTTGAAGCAATTTCATGGAGAGGTTTGAATTGCCTGTGCTGGTGTCTGTGTGCAGAAAGTAGTCCTGTCAAGGTGCTGGGTGCTTTTCACTGGCACTGCTTTACACGAACAAGGCAAATAACGAACACCAAAGATGAGCAGAAGTCATCTCCATCCTCACTGGCGTCGCAGGTGAATTAGCTGGGAGTGTCTAACTTAGTCCTAAATTACTACTTGATCACTGCTTCTTACATGATTACAAGCTTCACCTGAGCTCTCCCCCGAGACTGGAGTCACCCAGAGTAAGGGCGAAGCTGCGTGCCCATGATGGGAACGGATTTGTGCCCAAAGACCTCGTAAAATATCTTTTTTTCCTAGGTTGAAGTTAGCACTTGGGGTGGAACCCAGGATCTTTTACAGTGCATGGAGATGCAGATACGAGCCCTCTCTTTTACCTTTTTTGAAGGCGTATCTGTTTAACCTCAAAAAAACCCTGAATGCTTATTTAGAATAGAGATTAGAATATTTCCAAACTGCAGGATTCCAACTACCATTGTTATTTCTTTACATAAAGAAAAAAATTCTTGCAAACCCTTCACAAAAGACACAGAAGTAATTAAACATGATACTCTCTGTTCATCCATTTCATCTAATTGTTCCAGGCCTATTGCCTAGCTCTGTGCAGGGAAAGAACATCTCCCTCTATTTCCCTGAAATACCAGACCATCATATTTTCATATGAAGTACTTAGTTCTCATTAGAAACATTTACAGTAGGGTGAGGTACCTGAATTAAAACAAACAGTTTGCATTTCAGTATTTGAAATGTTGTAGCACAAGGCAACATTTGACTGAATTGGACCAATAACAATATACTTTGAAAATAGAGATTCTTACGTACGATCAACTCACAAAAACTTTTCTTCTCCCCAGCTTTTCCTCATACCCTACAGAATCAAATATTAGTGCAGAGGATGCTTTAGTATGTCAGATTTTATGGGGAGGCGAAGAGATGATCCCAGGAGAAGATGATAGCCAGACAATTGTGATAACTGCTGAACAGATAATTGCTTTGCTCTCTTTATATTAACACAAAGCTTAATGCACAATCATCTGCATATTCGACTGGTTGCATAAAACCGCAAGTAATGTTATAGCCATTGCAACTCAGATCACATATATATATATTTTCAGATCAACAATTATAACACAACTGTATTTATGGAGTCATGAAATGTCAGCTGATTTTGGAGCCACTGAATAAATGTGACATGGGATATCTCTGATCTCACGAAAATAAAGAAATGGAAGTCTCAAAATCTCTATGTTGAATATCAATCCTGAAATACAAAAACCAATAATTTGCATTTTTTTCCCAATTTCTCCCCTATTTCTAGGTGGTGTCATCAAGAATTAGATTTGTTCTAGAAAGCTTCTAGCTTTTCCATTATTGGTTATTTATAGCTTTGACTATTCTGAAGCGAATAGGGCAACTGAAAACAATCCAACTTTAATGAGCCAAATTGGCTTCCCAGGACACCGTGCTGTCATGTAAATGAAATTTGTCCCTTTTTAGAGCAGCAGCAAATAGCTAAGTCCTGCTTGGGCTCTCTTGTGCTCACCAGGCAGAACTTCACGTCTGCTTCTGCACTGATTTTCATCATCTACAGACCCTCAGCGTTAAGTTTTCTAAGCAGACTACTGGAAACCTGGTCCTGCAGACACGCTCGCAGCTCTCGGTGCGTTCTTTTGCAACCGCGTGCAGTCAGCTGCAGGGCTGGTATCAGATAGGAAATCTCAAAATCCAGAATGCTACAAGCTTCCAATCCAAAGGAAAAAGAGCAGGGAAACAGGAGGGAAAGGCTTAGTCTCCTACGCACAGTTACCTCTGTGAGTCCAGCTGGATTACCCACGGTCCGTGAAGGGCAGCACATGCATACGCCTTTGCCAGGTATCGGCCACGGTGATCAGGGATTTAACAGCCATTAGTGCCCATTTTCTCCGTTTTTTCCTTCCACGGTTGTTATAACTCTTTCCAAAGTATTTTCTACCTTGCCTTCGTTTCTAGATGCATCATAATTGACCCTAGATTCTTCTTTTTAATTGATCGTATTGATACTAATTTACAAAATAAAATAGAACTTACGCTCTCTTGTTATTAAATGACAATTGGCCTTGGGGTTTTTTATTGTAAATTCTTATTTCTATAGACAAGCAAGATACAAGTCAACTGGCTGACCTAACCCCAGTCATCAATATAAACCAGCCAATAATTGAAACACAGTAAAACCATGCCACATAACTATTTTGCACTTACACAGAACTTTATATGTTCTATTTTGAACAGAAATGAATACGCAGATTGGTTAATTTATATGGAAAACCATTGACTAACATCTGGAATAAAAGTAGGATGAGTCATAAGAGTTTTGGAAAAACTGATGAACAACCGAGTTCTTCACTGACCGTTCATTGCAGATGTGTCTACCCAAAAAAAACATAATTCCTGAAAGAGTCGTCATTTGCAATGGTTTATTTGTCTGAGGCTTGCATGCTCCAATCCCTTAGCGAAAGCTCGAAGAGAAGGTATCTCCTAGTTTATTTACATTTTTAAGAAGCAGTGTCAGTGTTCTCCATGTGCATGCTTTTCTTCTTACTAGGCCGAGGGTAGTTCCATCACATTACTCCGATTTCCAGCACTTTTTGCATTTTTCCACACCTCAACATTTTATTGAAGGTTTGAAGTAGGAAAAGAAACAGCAGATACCAGTCTCTTACAAATGAGCATTAGCTCTTCAATAGCTCTTTTTAGCCCCGAAGACAGCACAGATTACATGGGAGAACCTTTAATGGCATATTTGTGAGCTGCGTGTATCATGGTTAAACGGCCTGATGAATCCCGTAGGCTTCAAAAGCTTGTAGTTGCAGGAAGGGCATCGCTCTGACAAAATATGAAATTAGTATCTTGCCAAAATGATGTCTTCTGTTTTATAAATGATGAAAATTCTCAGTTAATTTTTTCTTAAAAGTTAAACTGTAAAGGAATTTATCATTTCAGTCAAGGGCCCCAAACCAAACACACTGGGCTTACATGACATTTCAGGCAGATTTACTGGATATACCCGAAAAATCATGTCAAGGCTGGCACCAGGCCGGTACGATACAGGTCTCAAATTGCTTTACTGCTTGAAAAGCAGTGTATTTCACAGCTTTGAGGCATTTGCCCTTCCTAAGACTCACTCTGTCAGCGCAACACCAACTTTTTGGTTCCTATTTTGCTTCTTTTGGAATCAGAAGTACCAACACATCGTAACTCAACGCATAGCGCTTCTTTCCCCCCCTGCTTTACCATCAGTATTTCCATTCACTATTCAACAGAATCTAGATGTTTTCTGAAGAAATAGCAAAGAGTAAGTCTCAGAAGATTGGAGGACATTTTTTGTTACCTATAATAGTGAATTTTACCTTTTAACGGCATGCAGGTGGATAGGTTTGGATGAAATCCCACTGCAGCTCAAGGCAGAAGCTTCTTCCCCAGCTGTGCTCGCCACACACGCGGATCTCGCTGAGCTCCTGGCTGTGAAACCTCCGGCCAATTCTATCTGGGCCGTTTTCTGTTAAATTCAATGAGAGCTGCAGAGCTAAATCTTGTAGTCTGCTTTGCAAACTGATTCCTTGGCATTTCAACAGCCTTCACCAACTATCCCAGTTTCTGGCAGGGATGAGGGTGGTCTCCTTACAGCTGTCTGGATCAGCAGGTAGGGCTCAGCTGAAGAGATGGCTCAGTCCTATTGCCAGCTTACGTGGGCCTGCTGGATGACCGTGGGCAAGTGACTTCTGTTCAATAAGGGAATAACAATACCGGCCATCTTCATCAAGTGCCATGACATTTATTAATGTTTATTGGTTTGGGGTTTGAAAACCTTTAAAGTTGTAATTCGCCAGCCTTTCCACTGTCTGACCGCATTATGTACATTAACTTCTTAGATCCAAAAGCCAGCTCTGCAACGTCACTAAATACATTACTCCCATCTGCAGATGGAAAAAGCGAGACAGAGGCCAAAACAAAGCCACAAACGAAGCCTAGAGTTCATAACTCCCAGACACACTGGAACACCACCTCTTACCTGCTGTTACCTCTCATCTCCCTCAAAGATGCTTCTGTGACACAGCTTCTGGCCCCCAGTACAAATGTGATATACCCACAGCTGTCTCATGCACAGAATCTTTGAGAGATGAACATTTGTTTTCCTGCAGGAGGAAATGGCTTGACGTAAACTGTGAAATTAAGCTTTCATGTCAGATGATCCAAAGCTTCATCCTGATCCAATTCCAAAGGATCAAATCTGACAGTCAAACATAGATCTCAGTCTCGCTGTCTTAGATATCAGAACACAAAAAATATTAGTTCTTTTTCCTCTGAACTATTAAAAATATGCAAACCATACAAAAATTAAGCTAGAGGTAAAAATGAAGAAGGTTTCTTTAACCATTTGCATTACCTGGAATAATTGGAGCCAAAATGATAGTTAAAATGCAGTGGAAAGCAAAATTAAAGCAGTACTACCGATTTTTTTTTTTTTTGTGTCAAATCCAAGAGGACGTCCCTAAAACACTCTTTTCCCCGCTCTTCATTGCAACCACCATTGGCACCCACCAGTAACTTCTCTTAGAAACTTACGGTGGCTGCTGCGTACCATAAATAGAAAACTGTCCACATGTAACAGACTGCAACCTCTGCCCATCACCCAACAGATGATGGACAATGCATGAAGACTGGGATGTAAAAATGGCCGTCCTCGAATGCAGGGTAGGGTACTGACTTTAACAGACTATTTAGGTTTGTCCCATTTTACACTGCTAGAATGGGAAAAAAAATTTCTGCCTATTTTTACATCATTTCCAAGCCCACATGCAAGGAGGGCTAAGTGCAATGTTTGGAATGTCTGAAAGTTTAAAAGACAAAAGTGCTACCTAATGCACACATTTTTTCAGTATATTGCTTCCCTAATTCAATTATGGCTTTTAAACACCCATCTTAGCTTTTACTTTTACCTCACTTAAAGATACATTTTTCACATTTCCATTTGAATCTCCCTTCTTACAACCAGAGAGAATCTACTGTGCCCAAGGTCACAAAGAACTGAAGCGTATGAACTACAACACCCATCCTGCTATGGCAAAATTGGGGTTATATTTGAATAACTGATCCATCACAACAGCAACTAAACCAATTAAATTTCAATCATGTTAATCTCTACTTCTTAAATAGGTTTACGATGTTTTAAATTAAGCAGTCAATAATTAAATAGGGCACTATCTATTTTTAAAATAGGTACTCTTAAATCATTGAAGAATCAGTATTCTTGCACTAGACAATAATGCAACCAGTAACAGATTAGCTATTTCATTTATAGCTCTGGAAGGTTTTAAATCAGGGTTTGGACAAGGAGGTAATATGACATAAACACAACAAGTAGGGTGAAAGTACTTTTGATCTTACTTTGCACTTGCTAATATGCAAATCTTATCTAAATGCATCAGAAATGGCCCATTGAAGCAGATACACAAGGTTTGTTGCAGCTTGTTATAAACGTACCTGAAACATCTGTATCCTTCTGGTATTTCTTTTTACTTAGTAGATGTCATTAAATGAACTATCGAAAATGACTGAGAACAGGTACAGACAAATGCAATGCAGAACTTTAAAACCCCCAGACAAACTAGCACAAAAATATTTTGCACTGGACAGATGGCACTTTTTTTGAAATCGCAATTGTGCTATGTAAAACCCTGCAACAATCCCAGGTAAGACATGTAAGAACATTTTCTTCCAAGAATATTCTGAAATTTAGATTTCATACCCAAGGTTGGAATTGTATCAGGTTACCTGCATATTAGAACCTGGTGAAAATAAAGGATAAATAGTGCTTTTCCAAAATATTTGTTTTTCTTTGTTTTTTATTCTTTGTTTTTCTATTTAACACAAACATGCTCAGCACAGCATGTAGTTCAGGACTGGATGTGCATGGAAAAAAATAGATCTCATCAGCGATAAACACCTTAAGGTCTTTATTGTGCTTTGGCCTAGAAACTAAACAACCTTTCCCATCACCTACAAATACAACACTTCTTGTTAATACCGAGACATGGGGATCCAGCTTGAAGTACTGCCGTATCACTTTCTGTGAATGACATCGACACCAACCTGAAGGGCAGTCAAAGACTACCTTTGCAAGCGTGGCGTCCATTCCATTGTTTTGCCTCATCTTTGCAATGGTTAATTGTTGCACCGGGCATTTTTAAGAAGCTGAGTGAATTTGCTGCCTCCGCTGTACTTCCAACTGGCCCAAAGATAAAAGAGCGAGATTGAGCTGAGACCCTGAACTTTGTATCACCACTAGACTGGTCTTCAAAAATTGCTTACATCGCATTACAAATCTGAGCCGGGCTTCATAAATTTAACATTAAACACTTGCCATTAGTGATATTTTGGGCTCAATTCTGGAACTAGTAAGTGCTTTCTGCACTTCTTTCTGCAAGTCAATGGAAGATGAAGGTGTTCACTTTGCCACATGTCAGTACACCAGAATACTGCGGAGCTTCAAATGAGCTACATCAAAAATGCTGTTTTATTTAGCAGTCAGGTAAATCAATGGACATCACCTAATGCATCATCTATTAGATACATTTTAAAAAAACCCTTTATTTATTTTTATTAAGAAATTTATGAACTATGCAAAAAAGTACCACATAATGATTTACAAAACAGAGGAAATTTGCCAGATATACAGGTATTTAACATTTTGATGGTAACATTTGAAAGATACATATTATACAATGTCAATTATGAATAACCTGCTCACGTATTTATAATGCAAAGGACTTCTGCAAAAAACATGTAACATATGCAGTCACTTTCATACGTAAAACAAATAAAAATATATCTAGATGAAATAACACAAATGTAAAAACAATATTTTCAAATCAAGTGCTTTGGGCAGAAAAAATACGTGGAAAGCTCTTCCTTATTTTAAAGGAATATAATATTTTAACCTTAAGGAAGCTCTGAATACCATTGTCAATGATACGTGTTAGAGGCCACAAAACCAACCAACAACGCTGTCTGTTACTTCAAACAACATTCAAAGCACATTCCATAGTATCTTAAACAACTTACATTATCTCAGAAAATACCCTTTATTGCTAAATAGTTTGCTACAGTGACAAACCTGAGTTGCTGAAGTAATCTGAAATCATCTACTGAACAACTTGCTAGTACATATGTACTAGCAGAAATATGTATTACCGCAACTGTGAGTGAAATATTCTTTTGTACTTTTGCATTCTAGGCGCAAGCTTCTCCTTTAATTTTCACCATTTAAAGTTTGCTAAATTTGTTTTAGGGCAATTTAAACAAGTCTTTTCAGAGGTCCCTGAGGTTGCAGAAATAACCAAACTACTTAACTAGGTGCTTAAACAGGGAAATCGGTACTTAATTAGAGGCAAGGTTAAATAATTTTAATGGCAATGAAAATTTAAAAGCCACTAACAGAAAGACAAAAGTTAATTTCCCTTTTTTCCCTCATACATGTATTATGGACTACAATGTAGCTACTCTCTGGAGCTAGGGCATCAGAAGATAAACCCAGCTCAAAATGAGACTGTAGTAAATAAATAATTCTGCCTGTCATCCAACAATTAACAAGAACTGCACCAATTCTCACTCCGGTTCCCGGCAAAATGTTTGCTGTGTTGTTTTTTTTTATTTATGTTTGTCAAAATATGCCAGTACAAAATATTTGAGAAGCAATTATTAATGTGACCAAAAGGACAGTTATTGCTGTACAGTGACACTAGCTCTCACTGCGGGACTGGCTGCTGCTCGTTCTCTTTCTCTAGCAGTTTCCATCTCTATTTTGGCTTTGATTTTATTCCAATCAACTTCCAGCTGTAAGAACAGAAAAGCGAGTACACAGAGGTCAACTAACATTATATAAAGAGGTCAAACAGATAGCTAGTCGCTAACAGAAGAAATTGAAGTTACAATTACAAAGTGACCATATAAATCATTCTATAATTCTTCATATGTAAGTGAACTTATACTAATGGAATGTACGAAGGCACAGTTGAGTTCTAACAAACTGAACTTTCCACCTTTAAAATAAAACCAATTCGATATATTTTAACAAACCTAATACATCTCATTGTCTCTGGTAAAAAAGACCCCAACATTAAAACATGAAAATAACTTGTATCAACTTGCATCTAATTTAAATGTAATGACATCTGTGTCCTATTACTGAGAATACAGTCCTTTATCAATAATACATGCAGTGATGTCTTTTGATTGCACCTGAAGTCCACCAAGTAAACTGGTAGCATATTACATTAGTTATCCCATATAACAGAAATCAGATTTCTTCTTGAAATTTGTCTTCTACATCAATAAATATTTTAGCTTTATATTGGCATTTCTCCAGCTGCAGAGAATCATCATCTTCTGGCTGTATTCTATTTCAGTGAAACTTCAGACAATAGATATAGTACAATATCCGTAGTACAGTGGGGTACAATAGTTGTCTGTCTTTCCAAAAATGCTTGACAAGAAAGAATGGATCATGGTGCATTTGATGACTATAAAAACATGTCCAAAAATTGGGCAAAAATGGAATTGCGAAGTTCAGTTTCATTGCTGGAGAATTAACTGTCAAAGATGGGATGGGAAAAAATCTCAACTGCTGCACAGGGAATTTTCAGAGTAGCTGTTATTCTGTTAACTAAGTCATGAAATAACAAGGAAGATTCTCTACGAGGGAAGATGTAACTACAATACCCACATTCTCATATGAAAAGGTTAATCCCTCAATTCAGGGTGCATTTACTGGGTCCAGGTGCTTTGGATCTCATGACTGAAATCTTTATGGAGCTCTAAGAAAGAATGTGTTTGCTTTAACAGATGTCACACAGATGCTAAACATACCACATATAGGGCTAATTCTGCCATCTAGCTCAGAAAGCTACTTGCCAGTGAAGCCAACAACCCTTGCCAGTGACACCTAGTAACTGCCAAGATATGGATTCTCAGTATACATATTAGGTTCATAATACCTTATAAATAAAGATGTGAGATATAACAACTAAGCACATTGTTTAGATTCCGTATCTGATTGCAGATCAGTGCTCTCAGCTGCAGTATAGAAAAGAGGTTAAAACTCCTTGCGAAAGCCTGAAGGAGTTTTAGGTGGTGAGGAGGAAACTGAGACCCTTTTTTTTCTTCCCCTGAGAAGGAATAGCAGCACAAAATCCTGCTTTTCTCTTCAATGCCCTTAACATTTCCTTCTAACTTTGCTATATGAGTCCAACAGGCTGCATTAAGAATTTAGCTACCACTGTAGCCACGAGCATAAAATCCACTTCATTAAGTTGGTTGCCTCCTAGTTTCAGATCCAGCAGACAAGATCTCCAGAACATGGATGCAGAATACAGCTCAAGGACTTCTTTATTTCAGGAACCTTCTGCAGTCTGAGACCCAAGTTTCAAGACTGAGTGTAAGGTGCAACAGGCTCCACTCGCGTCACTCTGCTCACACCTTGACAAGGTGTTATTGCTTAGGAACCCTTCCAGAAACTATGGTTTTCTTGATGATTTAAAGACAAGACAGTGTTATCTAAAAAGTCTCTTTCAGAAGCAACAGGGGATTAACATGATTTTTGCTCAATAATGGATGTAAAATATTTAGAATATTGTAGAAATATGTAGAAGACATATTTCCAGCATAGCAGCCGAAATTGCTGCATAGGAGTGCTGGGAATCTCTTCTGTTATTTTTCTGTATTTTCTAGGTAAAGTACTGCAGAATGGTTCATTGAGGGGCTAGATATTGTGCAGATTTTTATTCTTGTTTAGGAAATGAAACATCCTTAGAAGTGCTAAAAGCTAATGACTTACATTAGAAATCAAGCGTTAATGAAAGTGTAATGGGCACTGTCCAATTAAAGGATCTGAGCTAACAGCTCAGATGTATTTCCTGATCCATCAGCTACAGTGGACGAAAGGATCTGACACAGTCAAAGTACACGTCTCTTTTTATAGTTTCACTCTCAGAATGCTTAGGAACAGCGAGGGGAAGAACAGGAAGGACTTAAGGGCTGCTCAATGAAATTGCTGTCTAAGCTGCACATGTGGTGCCTCTCATAAAGGAAATGTGCAGAAGTACTCCAGTGGAATCTAAAATACCTTTAGCTTATACACTGTAAGATCTGTCCTCAGTCTTTAAGATCTATGAAATGCTAATAAATTGAATTGACCTACTGATGATCGAGAGGGTTTCCAAAGGTTTGATGAAATTGTATATTTAGCTATTTATCATATTTGGCAGAACAGTTCGTAGTTCACTCAATATATATCTGGATACCTTCAAAGTTTGTTATTGTTGCTATCCATAAAATTACATAAAAATGTTGAAGACATTTAAGAGGTACACATTCAACCATACTAAGGTCTAGCTCCCTGTTTATAGAAAACAACTGTGCCTTTATTTGTATAATCCTTGCCTGATACTAAATATACACATTCCGTATCTGTGCCTTCAAATAAAACACATGCACAACTATTACTAGCCAAGTAGCCACACATCAAGCTATGAACTTGTACTCAGATGTAAAATCTTAAGATTTGTGTCCACATTTGAACCAAAGAAGGAAAATGTGAGAGCAATTCCCCCCCAGCCTCCCAAACTGGCTACCAAAGAGCAGACTGATCTAAAGCTATAGGAATAATTCTGAGGAATACTTACACCTTCTGCATACTGCAAAAACCTTTTGTTCGTTTCTTTTTTACCAAAGTCCTCTAGGAACTTTTGTCGATAAGCCAGGACTGTGTCAACATGTGTCTTGTGCTTTACTGCTAGTTCTAGGGCCCTGGAATGAAACAGAAACGGGCTTGTCAGGTTATATAAATGCTTTGGCACAACTACAATCACCATGGTTTTGCAAACCGATATGCTGAAAAGCGTTTGGGCTGCAGGCAAAGATTCCTAATCTATAGTGCCAAGCAGTTTTACATTAGTATCAGTCACAGGAGGTTAAAAGTAGCCAGCGAAGGAGACTGTCTGCTTTATGATGCATGCTATGAAAAATATCCAACAATTATTTCTATTGACAACCTCATCACATCATTGGAGTTTGACAATAGGAGTCTTTTTATTTCAAGGAAATAAAACAGAATGGTTGGAGTTTAGCACTCTCAATATAAAGGGGCAAAAGTAATAATTTTTACTAACTTTATTACAGTCAGGAATCGCTTCTGAACAGCATCATAATACACACTTATGGCGTATGCTACACAGCATTTACGAATATTCTACAGGCGGGAAAGATTAGTCATTGGATTAGTATAATTGATTGCTCTCACATCTGTTTTCTTCTCAATGGCACAAGGAATACTTATGTTTGATATACACAGTTTTTAGATGATGCATATTAGGCAACATAATAAAAAACACAGATAGGTGGGGGAAAATCAACTTTTTGCCCACAGTGATATGAATATAATAGCAGAGATATTAGTAGTAAATGGCTTCAAGATTCTGTTAGAAAATGTGGGGTTTTGTTTAAAGGAGAAATTCCTACTTTGTTTTCTCAGGCCTAATTCATATTTCATCCACCTACACAGTGCTGGGAGTCTGAATAGCCACATATCTATTTTTAGCAACAAGACATTTCAAAACAGCCTTAATTCTTTGAGGGTCACATACAGTTTGAAGTATCGCTAAGGACTTTCCTGTTTTAACAATAATGAAAAAGCAAAATGTTATTTAAAAATGCTTCCAAGCATATTTTGGACTTTTATCACTGAGTACTTGTATCTTCTAAATATCACAGAAAAAAAGTTACTTCTATGGTTATTGTCAGGATATGATTTACTTCATCTTTTTACAGCTCTGGGCAATTACAGATAGGAAATTAGTCAGCTAAGTATCTGCAATAAAACAACTGATCTGAATAATTTACAGGTTACCTTAGTAAGACTGCTTATAAACATATTGTGTTTGAAGAAATACTACCTATCCCAATTGTAAAGATTAATGTTGACTTGAATAGCTTGATAAATAAGGCCTGTTTGAAGAAGCAGGGTTTCAGCTTCTTGAGTGTTTCCACTGAACAGCAGTATATGAGCCATCCTTGACTCTTTTGATGGAAGATCTTTGATGGAATTGATATACTGAACCTTGTCAATCTGTTAACGAGATGTACAATAGTTTAATAATGGAAATGAATTAATAAAATTAGTTTTGCAACAATTTAACTGCAAATAAATAACTCAATTTTCTTACCTCACCAATTGATGCATAGGCGATTTCTGCTGTAGCCATGTCCTTGTTGGCAACCGCCATAGCAGCTAAACATGCCCACATAGTTTGATCCTGAAATTTAAAAACAATGCAACTCCTAAAACTTCATGCTAAAAATGACTTCTCAAAGGAAGTATGCAAGTCCTGAAAATAACGTATAATAATACAACACTTCTCAGTATGCCATTTATGGCACCGTGGTCTAAGTCTCTTATTAGAAAGTCACTACTTAATTATTTCTCAGAACTCCTTCATTATAAAAACATTGATGTTGTGACCAGCTGAGACTGACAGTGTGGCTGAATGAATCATTAGTTTTCAGCATCTCAGCCAGTAATGAACTCTTGCCACAGTATCAGTTTTCAACCTCATCATCGGTGTCCCTGTCACTACTTGTGGAACTATGCTGGCAACCAAAGCACTGGTTGTAGTTAAAAAAATTATTTTAACCTGGATAATCTCAACCTGGCTTTACAAATAACTGTACTGGAACCATGATGCTGACAATAACAATAACTGTATATTTATCATAAACGTACTACAAATGAAAGAGAAAGGAAAAAAATTACTTGACTGTAGAACAATGAACCTGTTGAAAAGTAAATAAGAGCTTCAAAAGTTCTGTCTCCTTTGTGATATTTTCAGTACATTTTATGTTTAGAATTAAGAATTAGAAAAACAGTGGTAATAATAATATTACACACTTGTTTTCTATTTTCAAGACTTTTGCCTTTTTTTTTTTTTTTTTTTTTTTTTTACACAAGCTTAAGGAAACCCCACTAACATTTAGGAAGATCCTGACATTTTGATATCTTCCCTTTTCCTTTTCAAGTCTGACAACATTATGACAAAGGTATACTACTAAAACGTATTAGTTAATACAGTTTAGGCTAGCACATCTGAAAACTCTAGTTCAAACAGGAAAAACGTACTTTTGAATGCACTTGTTAGGCCGCATGCACTCTAGGAATTATGTGGTTTTTAGTATTTTTGTTAAATATGTTCAATAACAAATTTGAAAATAAACACTTTGCAATGTGAACAGGTTTTCAGAAGCAGCATAGGAAGCTACACTGAGTACGCTCTAAACATATTCCCATGCCCTGTCTCACAACCGCTTTTTTATGAAACAAAATTGGTAAGACCCACTGAAGCCAACGAAATACAGTAATTTAGCCTAAGGCTGTGGTTTCACTATCACCATCTCTGCACGTGTTCCTACTCTGGCCACGTGTTCCTTCTCTTTACCACGATTCAGGACAAGATAAACCTTCCTGCTGGTAGCCCGTAATTTGGGAGAATTAAAATTGTTCAGAGACTCAAGTGCTCATAGAAACTTGGTCATGTTCTCTTCCCACTTCCCTATTATCTAGAAAATTAGGTGATAGAATGCTGAAAGCTCAGCCTGAAATTATTCAAGAGACCAAGTTTCCAGGAGTTTTTCACCAATAGGTCTTGCTGTTCTCTCTTTCCTCAGAAAGGTGGTCCATTTTCTTATTACTGTTTGGAAATACTTTGAACTGTCTACCTGGGTTACCAAAATCAACAAAATAGCCCTGTATCTCCATGAAGAGTTTACGAATCATGAAAGATAAACAAAGTACTCCAGGCAAGACCTGCTGTGATGGCTCTCTGTTTACCTTGGTGTGAGGGTATTCCAGGTCATCCCTCAGCCCAAACACAAATTGCCAAATAGAAAGGATATTCACACCATTTAATTTAGGCCGGTTTATATTACCTTCTATCAAAGACAAAAACTTTCTTTTGTGAATCAATAAAAACTCCTTTCTCAGTCTTCAAAGACTGAGACCTAGGTACCTAACTTGGATGCTTAAAACCAGATGATGTGAATATTCTTCACACTGAAAATAAAGATTCTGTTAGTTTTTCTTGAAAGGCCTTCCTCACTTGTTGACAGATACAGACTAATGAGGAAAAGCTCATAAAAAAAGAACAGTGAAAAAACATGATACCTACATTGGGATTTCATAAAAAAAGCACCGAAAATTTTAAGCATTTTTCCTTTTAAGTATGATTAAACTCATTGGATGACTCTACCCATAAGAATGAAGAGGGTGCATGAGAAGTTTGGAAAAAACATCCTTGAATTAGAAAACCTTCCTTTTAATCAGAAAGAAACAATATTATGAATATTACCACCCGATACAGATGTTTTATTTTTAAAAATGATGCATTTAGATTACTCAAAAAAGTTAACATAATACTGTATTTGAAATCCCAGTTCCCACTGCTAAATACTGGAATAAAAGCCTACTATTAAAGGAGTAACACTAAAAATAAAAATCATTATACAACCCAAGTTATCTGGATGTGTATTGATTTAATAATGCAAATAAAAAAATATCTGAAATACATATTTAAGTTCATGATAATCATATGAAAGTGCTAAATTCTTTTCTAGGAGTACATGGGGGAAAGGAAGCAGGGTTTTGGGGGGGATTTTTGTTTGTCTGTTTTAAAGGCTGCCAAACTCACCTCATCTGTTGCTGTTGTCTAAATACATACAAAAGAAAGCAAAGGAAAAAAAAAAAACAAAAACAAGTGAAATAAAACATGAAAAAATACTAGGCAACTGTTTGTGGAGATGCAGATCATTTTTAATCGGTTATATTAAGGCCTAGTCCTGAAAACTTAAAGCTTATTACTAACTTCTGTGAGTACCTGTGTTCAATCCATCTGGACGTTGGTGTGAATAGAAATAAGAATTTTTATTATGTATATGAAAATTATGAAATTATGTATATGTATATTATGTAATTATGAAAAATGTGTAATTTTTCATGACCAGCCCCAAAATAATCAGCAACAAAGCAGAAGAATGGAAATGAGATGTAGCATCTGATACACAATTACCATTATTAAAGAAATACTTGAAAACATAAATATTACAGTGAAATTATATCTGAATGTTCCTGATAATTAGCATTTACCTTGACAAAGCGACACAATCTGACAGCATCTTCCCATTTAGAACTACTAACATATTCATGAAGAATCGCAGGATAAGGTGAAATATTAAGGTGAATAAGTGAACCATCTGCTCTTCTAATTGTTACTTGATTACCTACAAAACGTACAATCTGGGGGTTTTTGCTGAATTCACTGGGTAGAGAAAGAAAGGCAAGTTAATATTCACTTCTTTCTTACTGAAAAAAACATCAGGAATTTAAAGAGATCTTTGTTTCAAAATTACAACATGATTATACCTCCTTTTCAGAGCACATAAAAATCTAAGCACCTAGTTATTCAACAGTTATATCCAACAGTTATAATGTTCTCTAAAAATAAAATGGTAGTTATGCGTATTCACTGGCTGTAAGGCAAATGCAAACTGGGTATTTGTGCAAAAATTTTCAAATACATTTTTCAGTAAAAAATATTTGGGCTCCCATAACTCTTAGAATGAAATAATGAATTCAGGTATTCTTTATGAAGAATTTCATATCACAAAGTATACAGGCTGAAGCAAACAGGTAAAGTAAACATGCTGAGCTAGAAATAATATTATCTGTGACCTGGTATCTTGATACTTGTAATTTCCAACAGCTACTTTAAACAGCTCTTCTTTTTTGTTTGGTTTTTTACAAACAACTAAGGCAATATTTCACAAGATACGATTAAAATATTGCTTTTGCATCAAGCTGCTATTCTACTTTTAAACTGCGCATTGTCATTTCAAATCTAAACTTTATGACATACCTTATAAAACACTTTTTCCTCATTTCCTAATCAAGAAGTAGTAACATGAAAAGAATTTTAGAAGTTGCAACCCTGGCTTCTACTTCAACTACCAAAATTAATATAATTATTTAAGGAATGAGTAAACTAGTTAAAATACATAACAATACTATTTTGATCAAAAAGGATATATTACCTTGCATCTTTTTCACACAGAGTTTTTGACAAAAGATCTTTATCTACATAGACTGTGTTGGGGTAGTACCAGACTGTAAAACGGGTATCTTGAATCCCACAAAGAATGTTAGACGTGTCATTCCAAGCCAAAGTTTGAACCATTGTCCCTTAATTTAAAGATAACAGAATAATATGCATTTCCACAAGAAACTTCAAAATAAAGGTACACTTCTCAAACTGTAGTAAAAGGGTAGTTATTAGTCATTCTTAGTTCCTTTTATAAGGACTGGTTTTAACACCCTAGTTTGTAAGGTAACAAACTTTCAGCCAAATTCAGTTCTCTCTTTCTGAAAGAAAGTTCTTTTCAGAATAATGTTTTTTGGACTTAGTTTTGAGACTGGAGGTCAAAATTAACACAGTGGTCAAACTGCACCTTCGTACTTACTGGATCATGCATCTGTCTACAGCATTTAAAATTTTAATTAAAAATATTATGAGCTTAAGAGTTTGCATTTGCAAGAAAAATGTCTGAAAGATTCTGTATTGAATACATCCTTCTCCAATATCCTCTTAGGTGCTTGCTCTGGAATGCAATAACAAGGGCTTAAATGTTAACAACTGAAAAATTACCAGAATTTAGATAAAATGTACTAAAATTGTTTCTACCGTTACCTTATAAAACCCACAGGACTATTTCTAATGTTTTTCCAAGTCCAATTTCACTATTAATTAAAAAGCAAAATTTTGTCTTTTGTACTAGATAAAAGTCTATTTGCTCGCTAGCATGTAGTTAAACATTATTTTGAATTTTTCTTACCTATTTTGACAATCTTCTGTTCTTTTCCAAACCGTTTAACTGAAGTAATGTAAAGATCTCTGTTCTTATCAATAAAAGCTATTTTTCTTTCACTTGTAAGTCCTTTCTGGTCCAAAGCAATCTCCACAATTTCTGTCTGAAAAGGAAAAAGAAAATATCTGATTTTTATTTTGGAGATTCATATCACAGAAAGCATGTGATATTCAAACAAATGAATGCTTTACTAAAAACAAGGCACAAAACTCGTGAAAAACTGGATTGTGAAGACACTTTATGTGTGTCTTCTCTGTTGAATGAAGCATTATATAAATTGAATTTCATGCAGACTAAAACAAAACTGCAACAGAGAAGAGTCAGCAGTTTAGGAATTTACTACAAAACTACAGAAATACAAGTGGCAGTCTCAGAGCAAAAGCTGCCTAAAAGATGAATGTTTATTCCTCTCTCCAAAGAAGCTGCCTAATTTTGCTTTTGTTGTATACCAGAAGAGTGAAGAAAAGTAAAATGCAGTTCAGGCAATCATTTTTGAAGTAAAAACAGTAAAAGCTCAGACTGAAGACAGACCACTTTTCAGTGATGTTCTTCTCTTCAGTGTTAACAACAGGTCAGCACTAATAAAAGTTGCGTTGGAGTACATGCAAAGGAAACTCAGTTGATTAGTTTTACTGCATAACAAAACTATTTACCTGTAGTTTCAAACTCTTATGTGTCATGGGAAACACACGCCAGTAACTGAACACAATCTACAGTATACCCCTTTGTACATCGACACTGCATAAAGAATCTGATTTTTGTTATTTTGTAAGAGTCAGCTAGAGTTGCCAAGCTCCTTTCTATTAAGATTGTAAATCTTTAATAGGTTATTAGACTCATTATTGAGGAAACCCATTATTGATTCTTAATTTCAAAGTATAATAAAAAAGAGACATTATATCCTTCACCTTACCTTATGGGTTAGAGGCTTTCCATCACCCAATGGCTTTCCAGATAAAGCTTCAAATACGTAGATAACTGAAGAAAAAAAAATTATATCGTTTATTAGTTAAAAGCAACAGTTTTTCATAGACTTTTCAAGCAGTTCCATTCATTTTCAGAGTACAATTTACTGCAAGTGGATACTTATTACTGTGTGCTACACTTACCAGTGACTTTCACACTCCAGTCAAAAAAGAATCTTACAGTTGGGAAAATGTAACCATCATTGTTACCATGACTTTCACACTCTGATCAAAAAAGAATCTTACAGTTGGGAAAATGTAACCATGTCTGCTGAGCTTAGGAATAGTCTCATTTTGCAATCGGAGTGATCTGTGAAAATTCTCAAATATCATTATTTTCAGAGCATTGATAGCCATTGAAACATGATATTATGGATGGATACAGAATTGAGAAAACTAATGTTTTACTTCCTATCACAGCTCAAATGGTTATTTACAGAAATGACACTGAGTTCTATTTGATGCAAGTTTGCACCCTGCATTCTGAATAAATTAATGTTACCAAGGCGATCTGATAGATCTACTCAATCTTAACCCACAATTTTGATGAATATGAAAGTTTAGGAAGTGATACCATCGACTGATATATTTTCCTAAAGGAATTGGTATCAGATAGAAAGCTGTCCTTTGAACTATTGCGTAAAACATTCTTCAGAAGCATTCTCTATTTTGTTAATAATCTGCTCTATTTTGAATTCTTAATACAGTGCTCCCTAGGCATATTTTCTTCCAGGACAGTTTAGGGTTTCTGCTTGTCATGATGATACAGTTAATGGCAATACATTAATAACTGGTTTCCTCCTCAAAAAGTATCTGCTTTACCCAGATATACTTGAATTTCATATATAATTCTTGCAATCTTTACCAGAAGTCTACCTGTTCCACTCTCTCCGTCTCACCCTCAAAAAAAAAACTAAACAAAAAACCCCTCCAAAAAACCCCCACCTACATCATCTGTATTTCTGGGATATCCAGTGAAGACTCAAATTCGCAACTTGCCTAAAAATAAAGGTTCTCTTTCTTTCTTTCTGTCTCTCTCTATACATATACGTGTGTGTGACGCACACACATCCATGTGCGTTCAAAAACTTTTCATACATACTTTACATATAGTCTGTGAATATACACACGAATTCAGACAGATGTCTGTAGAGTTCAGGTAGAGTATTCAAACCTAGAGAAAACAGTAAATTATAAGAAACACCAGCTGTAATTTAAAGCACACGATTCTGCATTAGTTCATGGAAAACACAGATGTGACAGAAACATTTCAGATGTTCAATAACACATCCCACCTGCGGTTTCAACACATTACCTGTAAGTATACAATATAAGATGAACATACACGTTCATTCCAAAGGATGGCGATGTTAACATGTTAATCCTGCTGTGCATTTCTTTCACTAGGACACAGGATGTTGGTTTGAGGTCAATGGTTATATAGACAGAATTAAAAAAAAAAAAAACTGTAAGAGCAGGTGTTCAGAAAGCATTGGTTGAGTTTGCAGAGGAAGAAAAGAAAGGGTTTTGCACAAGTGTTGCTCTTGGCAGCTGGCTAAATATACAAAAGAAAAATAGTTGTTCCTGAGAAGTGGTATTTTTCTCACTTTTATGCATGGCTCCCTGCATGAAATTTGTTTTGATCTAGCTATACAAGCCAATTTTACTGCTACTGTACTACCTAAGAGAAGTGAGATTAAGAGACTTTTAAAGAAAACCACTGTACCTAATTGACAAGTAAAATTGGTTAACTTTTCATTAATCTACAATGCTTATTAAGGTATTTCAGAAAATAAGTTTGGGGTTGGGTTTTTTTTTCCCTCCCCTATCTGGAAAAACTCCACATCACTTTACAATCCGTTGGAACCTAAAATATATCTTTTTTTATATGTATAAATTAAAAATATAAACAAAAGGCATTCTCTCACTTTGAACATCCAGAGAAAGAGAACAGCTACTGCGTGTCTTTTAACACACACGTTCTATTATCACAGAATAACTGCCCCTAGGGCCAGAAGTTCCCTCTGGAGAATAGGCTCACCTCCCTCTTCCAGCTTCATTAGAGACTGAGGAAGGACTGTAAGAGCAGAGGTACCAATCTTTTTTCTAGATTACTGAAAGAGGAAGAATATCCAAGTAACAACACTGAAGCACAGCAAGTCGTATCTCTCTCTGTTTCAGAGTAAATTAGCTTGTAGAGAGCTCCATGCTACGATGTGTAAACTGCTTCCTGTATCAAACAGCTATCTTAGATATTTCTATAATGCAGTGCATTATGAAAAACAGACCTGCCCTCAAAATAGGGCAAGAAGAAAAACACTTCTGCTGGGGTGAGTCAAGAAGAATAAACAGGCCTAGATAAGCCGCAGTTTCCTGTGCCAAGAATCTGTTTTCCCATGTGCTGGCATATTACAAGGCTTTTTACCACTACCAGTGGGACTCGTATCTAAAAAAGAAAAAAAAAAACCCACCCCTATTTATTGCCCTGATGGAAGCTCCTATCAACAAGATCATTTGGAGAGTTTATCTTGAAAACATAGACAAAAACCCAGCCTCTGTAAATTACAGTTTTGTTGATTAGCCTGCATGCCAGCTGCCAAGATTTTCAGGACACTAACAGGAATGGCTGGGAGATGGAGATGCTCTTCAGTCTATTCAGGAAGATGGGCAGGGGACCAGGGCAAGAGAGTGAGTTTACCATCAAAATCTTAAACATGCATGCCTATAGACAGCAGTCAATATTTCTGGATGAATTTTCTATATAACCTCAATTTATTTAAAATACTTCCATTGTTTTTAATCTAACTGCATCAAGGTGTCAATATGGCAATAAAATAAAGTCTCTGTGTTATACATATTAAGTAAAATATAAATAAACATACATACACTTGTGTAATATAAATACAAAGACACACAGAGTAAAAGAGAAAAGATCAAAAATAAGATGCAACTTTTCACTTATCCATTTTTTTTTTTTTTTTGCAAACTACTACTTTCTTCTGAATAATTTACACTGAAATATATCTTTGCTAATTAAAATCCATTTTAATTATTACATAGCTATTTTAGATATCTTTAATATCTTGATGCTTGAGGATAATATTTTCTGAAGTAGTTGTCCTTAAAAATGAAATATGCATTACAGTTACATTACTACTCTTTAAAGTAATTATTCAAAATGAATAATATGTAAAATAAATAGCTGTGTAATAATTAAAGTATTTGTTTTCACATAAAACATACGGCTGTACAAGAAAAAAACCATACATATAAGTTGTACAGAGTAGCAAAATTGCTTTGTAACAAGGAAGTGAGAAAAATCTCACCTGTTTTTTCTTTTGCTTGGGGAGGGATATTTTAAAGGATTATTATAAGGGGTTTTTCAGCCATCAAGTAATTTAAGTTGTGGGTTATATGCTGAGAAAACTACCATGCAATGGTAGGCCAACTCACTGCCTATAATAATCAGGATCTTCTTTTGTCTTTTGTACTTCACACTGAAAGGTTTTTTTTCTATGGCAAAAAGAAGATAAATGTGATTCTTCTTTACTGCAAGACAAAGAATTCTAAAATTCTGAAACTGTTTAAAATCTAATCATTAAATCTAGGATAACAGATAGAGTTATAGATAATAGATTGAGTTAGTGTCAGTTACAACGACGGGCAGGAAGTTTTCACTGTTTCACTGTGCAGTAACAGCACCTCCTTTGCACAGTTGTTCCCACCGGTAATCCCCTTAATGGCCGTATCGCAGGAGAAATACAGCTATAGATAGCACTGCAGCCCTGTACTGTAATATTTGTATGGCCTATAAATGGCAGTTACGATGTCAGAAGTCACAGTGTCATGGGTTTTCCAGTAATGGAAGTGTCTGTCTCCAGCAGACATTGAAAATTTAAATTGTTGCACAGGCAAACCACACATTTGCAAAGGAAAAAAGCTGACTGACAAAAAGATATTCCTGTACCACTCATTAATGCAAAAATTTACCTGAAGCTCATTTGGCTATGTCGTGTTTTATAATTATAGTGCTTTTGATGCAAAAAACCAAAATTTAAGAGCATAAAAATCTTCAAGAACACAACACTGAGACAGAACATCACAGCCTCATAACTATGGTAATATCAGCTGCATATAAAACTCACATGCTGTAAAGATACAACCCCAAAAAAAACTAAAACAAAGAACATCTGAGAACTAAAATTAATCACAGCTAATGTACTGGTAGCTTCTAAGAGCAGCAGTCAAGCAGAAAAAGTTGCTGAGGAACTTCTTTAGAAAATCACGTCAGAGAGTGAAAACCTACCGTTCAAGTATTTATTGTAAATATTCCATGGCTCTCTGATGCATTACACACAACTGGAAGTTCAGGGACATATATCATTTTCTAAGTTTTTTAATCAAAGTTAAGCAAAACCCATAATTTTAATTCATTTTTATAATAAATATTATCTTTAATTTATATCATAGATAAATTGCTTATGCTTTATACTTTCTTTTTTACCATAACTATACTAAGTAAAGTTAAATGCGAAGATGTTGATAACTTCATAATGAATTATTAGCAAACATGGAACTGTTAGAACAGAGAACTTACCCTTTTCATCAGCTTTGTCTTTTATTGCTAGAATATCATTACTCAGAGATACTGTTTGGGCATTTAAAACGTCTGTTCTCATTCCTGGAAATTTTGGAGAGGAAATTAATCTTCCTTCATATGAATATAAATAAAGTCCTCCACCATCTACAAGAAGAAAATGCCTAAAAAAAAAACCCCAACAAAAATGTAAATCACTAAAAAATACAGAAAAGCATGATGACAGTTTCAACAATTTTAAGGTAATTGTCTAATATCCTGCAATTGTTTTCAGTTAAACTACATCATTTCTAAGCTTTACACTTCAAAGTCGATATTCTGAAAACTCTGTATGGAAGATTTCAATTTTAATGTGAATGTTATCTTTTTCCATGAGAAATATTTATTATCTGGAATCACTATGATTTTATCTGTTACAGATATTATAACATTTAAATCTTACAACTCCTGATGACAAAGCATACAGCTGCAGACAGTATCCCCACACATATCCCATGAGACAACGCTTTGTGTATATATGTGAGAAACAGCTTTAATGTTTACAGCTAGCTTTGAAATAGTATTACCTGTATCATTCCCTTCAGTATGACTAGATCATAACATAAAGCAAATAGAAGACACTTTTAATGAACTGATCACCATCTACTATGATGCAGGGCTTCAGTGAAAAATAACTTATTTGCAGGAAAACTTTGCAAAATGTTATAAAGAATATAAATTGTTCTACGTAACAATAACTGTCCGGTAAGTACAGTATCTATAGTTTATAGGCACAAAACATATTCATAAACAAAAAGCCAGTTGCTAGACCCTCAGCTATTGTAAATATTACTAATCACTGGCACCAAATGAACCACTGTCTGTTTGCAAATTATCTGTCGAGGTAGACTGGTTTTACCAAAACCTTAGGTTCAGTTCTGTGGCATCATGATCACCTACACTACCAAAGAATCTGTGTCATGTTTTCAAAATTTACTTTTAATTGGCAGCACAAAACTTCAAATCTAGAACCTGATCTTCAAAATCCTGTCCACTTGCTTACCCCTTCTCCGTTGTAGTATCTTTGTAGATTAGGACATAAATGTTTAACCTGGGGCACTCAAAAATGCAGTGAGCTTTGTGCTGCACTATGCTGAAACAGTTGTCTGACAATATTTGCGCAAGAGAATTAAGACTACAATCAAAACTCAAGGTTTTTTACTTCTGTTCCTATTCTTAGTCCTTTGAAAGACTCTCTTTCTACAAAAGCATACGTAAACATCTCTTTGACAAATGATTTTCAGGAAATACAGATTAAAACTTTTTTAAACTGAGAACGAAATAGTAATTTCTTGCAAATATAAATACAAATATGTAAGAAAAATGCAACTATATCTTTTTATTTGGCATACCTGGCAATGCTTTTAATAAAAATTGGAGACCAAAGATAATTTATATAAAATATATTCCAGTTCAAAAAAGCAATATAAAACGTCAAAAAACATAGTGTTAGTGTAATGTCAGAAGATCTACTTTCTTCCATAAGTAAGAGTATAACATACATATGTAGTATATGAAAAGATTCATTACCACCATCACACAACCATGGCAAATATACCAGCAAAGCCTTTGCATGCTACTTACCAATACTGTATACTTCTTGTCTATTTCTATTATTTCAATATGTGCTTACGTTATATAAAGTTTTAGGAAATGCACATTCACATCTAATAGTGATCATTACAAGAAGTAAGCTACCTTTCTGCTTGTAGAATCAAACTAACTGTTCCTTCCTTCAGGTCAAAGATCAGTGGTGTATTCCAGTTCTTTGTACTGCAAAGAAGAAATTAATCATTCGTTAAAACCGCTGATACTCACATATCATTGCAAATACAAAGTTGAATTCACTAAGTAAAGCACACACATTTTAATCATCTAACATTCCTAAAAAGGGAGGTTTTAAAAAGGAAAACAGCATTTAGGAAGCCAAGTAACACTGATAACCATGCAGTGTGATCCAATAATACTTCTGCCTGCATTTTTGCATCCCTCACACTAGCAGCAGCTGACCTAGGAGTCTGAGTAAACAGCAAAATCATATTTATATGAAACAAACATATTTTAAAAATATTTCAGAATTGTGGTTCAACTCTTTTACAGTGATCCGCCTGTAGGATAGAGTCCCTCTCTTCTGTGCCCTATTACAGGCTGCATTATTGTTCAGCATTAGTCATCTCACTGAACAGATAAGTGCCTTTAGGAGTAAACTTTAAATTTCAGCATATGAAACAGAATATCATGTTCTTAAAACATGATGCAGGATTGAATCATTCCTATTTTATTCCAAAATAACGGCATGCCAGAAGGAGTATCCAAAAAAAAAGAGTCCCTAGATGGAGGCACAAATACACTTGCATCCAGCCACCACTCCTGCTGCTTCTAGATGAAAAGAAAGCCTGCCAAATTTTTGTAGCAAAATGAACAGGCAGTCATGGCACCAGCAAGAAGCTGAAAGAAAGGATGACAGGGGGAGGGCAACTATACTCCAACACATTTTGCTGTAGATGATGCTAGGTTCCATAGAATATTTCAATTAGTTAAAAAAAAAAAAAAAAAAAAATTAAGTACTTCAAATAAAGTTTCTCCTACTCTCTTACAATTGTTAGATAAACTTGAGAAAGCTTAATGAATTTTTATTACTTACGAAAACACGTAACACTGAAGAGAAGTTGAAACAACCAAATGCCCATAGTTCAAAGAGGCCTTAATAACCCTGTCACGGAATTCCAACAAATCTACCGCATCATTAATAACATTGTGCACCTAATCAAAAGAAAATTTTGGTTTAATAAAACAACTGAAATGGAAATTAACTAGTGAAATACCATATTCTTTCTTATTATAAGTACATGCTGATACTATTATGCCATTAGCAGAACATATCTATGTGGGAAGAGACACCTTCACAGCACTGGTGAAAACTTAAACTCAAAGGTTCTATAAACTCCGAAAAAACAACGAATAATTACTGAAGAGCTGGATGGAGTTCCTTAAAAGAAAGGAGTGATTAATGTGTAGTTGGAAAACATAAGGTATAAGCACAATATTATACATGAGGTTGAGAAAATCATCTGAGATCAAGGATGTCTGAAAGTTCCCATTTTAAGACTCAATTTTCAGTTGCTGATTATTTAAACATTTGAAATATAATACTCCAGTGATCCCATCGTGATCCCATCAAAACAATTCAGCAATATCCAAGATTTGGATAAAGATACGTTGTATAGATATTGAATAGCTCTAGCATATATTTTAATGCTACCACACTCTGACGTAAGGGAAATTTAGGAGATGGCCTTGGTGAGCAGGCTGTGCCTTTGTCATTTCTGTGAAAATTTGCTCAAATGACAATGTTTCAAGAAAATCACAGTTTGCCTGTAATCAACACAGATTTTTGAGCTCAAAGATTTTAGGCAGCTAAAATCTAAGGAGATATCTTATGACAGGGAGGGTTTTGTTTGTTTGTTTGTGGTTTTTTTGCTGTTGGGGTGGTTTTTTTTGGTTTGTTTTGTTTTTTAAGATGTCACCATTTTGAGGGTGATAACTTCTTTTTGATTTTCTCCATTATGCAACCAATTGCAAAACAAGGACTGAACTCAATTATTACGAAAGCCTAGAAACCATTTCCAAAGACATATTAATTGCTATGTCCACCACAGTGATATGTCCATAATTAACTTTGCTATTGTAGCACTCAGAAAAAAAGAACGCATCTAGAACATTTTCTGTAGGCAATATTTTCCTACATAAATATATGGGAATAAAATAAAATCACTATAAAATAATAAAGTAAAAAATTAGTCCTGAATCAGGGTTAGCTATACTTCCTCAGTCGTTTGCATATTCAAACACCCTGGAGATTATTCACAGAGCCCATCTGTTACGAGTCGATGTCTGGGAATGAAAGAAGAAATATGAATTTTTACCTGCTAATTTGTCTTCTGTGTTCCCAGACACTGACTCATGTTATCCCACCCACCAGACCAAATTGTAATACAGCATTTCTGTTGTTACAACTTTTCCCAATTACATATTCAACATTAAAGAATCAAGACCAAAAAACATTTAAGGGCCTAATTAGTAATTTAGGAACTTGACTTCTTTATTGAAAATATTGGCCCAGTGTCCAATACCAAATGTGTAATTTGGAAAATTTGTAAGAATGGAAATCTTATATTATCCCAGTGTTCAGAGAGTGAATGCTGTGAGTCAGTGTCTGGGAACACAGAGGACAAATTAGAAGGTAAAAATTCATATTTTTGTATTAATTCCCAGATATTTGGTAACCTAAATGTGGATTCAGGCCAAGATTTTTCAAAAGAAGGATCCTAAACTTAAGCTCCAGAAACCACATGTAGGGGCCTGTTTCATTTCCAGCAGTGCTGAGACTTGGCAGCTCCCACTGAGGTCAATGCCTATTGCTCAGTACTCAGCTGGAAGCACCATACAGGTACCTGATATATGTTATATTATATATGACAAATTTCTGTAGCTTTGGAAGATCTGAATCTAGGCTGTAATACAATACGTGGTGCAGAAAAGCACATTACAACTCTTTACAGTTATAGTCAGCAACCAAATTTATCTGGAAATGCCTTAAGACAGCAACATTCATCGTAGCTTCATTAACAACAGGGATACAGTAAACCTCACTAAAGCATTAGCGATTACAAAGTGCATCAGTGCCTCTAACAGCTCATGAATGCAGATAAGGTAAAGAAAGCTCCTCTATATTATCCACACTTAATTATGCAGCTTGCTGAGAGTTACTGTAAAACTATTTAATATGACGCTTTGGTTTTGGCCAGTATATTTGCATTGTTTCCTGCATAAACATTTTCATTACACTTGAAATTATCTCTCTGATAAGTGGCCTCCCACAGCTAATTTCACATGCTCTTCAAATGAGCTTCACATTTTTCTGGAGAATAAAGTACTTCTGAGTTATGTAATTCTGATCCATCTGGTGGTATGGTTTGGTTTACATGGATCTGATCTGCTGTACAACTGATAATTATTTACACCATTTGCTAACTCTGGCCATTTTATTATCTTAAACATTTTCAGTCATATATACACAGAAAAAAAAAGGATAATGTTTTGTCGAGGATTAAAAAGTGCCATTTTGTATTAAAAAAAGCTTTAGAAAGCTAGTAATCAGAATACACAGCTCTGAACTGTGAAGATTACCTCCATGGTTCTCCTCTTAATTAACGTTATTTCAAAGTTCTTCCACTCCCAGCGTTGCTCCACGACATGGGCAAAAATGACATGTCCATTTCCACATGCTCCAGCTAGTTGAGTGCCATCAATAGACCAAGCAATATTAAATACGCTGCCAGTGTTTGGCTTCTCTAAAGCATAAGACCACTTGCAGAAAAAGAGAAAAGAATTCTTAATTGTTTTTTTACTTTTTGGAAATGATTTATTGTAATAAACAGATTTGCACGGTTATAGTTTTTTAAGAAACATCAATGAACTAACTTTTTATTACAGCTTGAATAGGCAAACCAAAGAGATTAGATGTCCTAAGTCAGATTCTTGAAGAACAGGGATACACAAAGATAAACCATCAGGTATGGCAGAATTGAAAAATGTCACAATGCCTGAAGTACATTAGGTAAAAGCTATCTAGTCACAATACATTTAAAGTGTACTTAGTCATTCATAAATCTAGACAATCACTACCTAAAAATTAAGTGAATGTACTTAGAAACAATTATACTGGTTACATGGGTGCAACGGGCTATGGTCTTAAGTGTGATGCATTCAGTTTATGCTGCAGTGACAGCAGCTCCTGAATATAGAAATAGCAAAGCCTGGGCAAAATCAGTTAGTATAAACAAGGCACTCCTATCCCAGGACACAGAGAATTGCAAAGCTCTTGTGTTGCTTCTCTCCATGCTTCCAACATAAAGGACATTGGTGGATTAAGAAAAGCTCTGAAAGCAATGCCTGTATACTGTTCTCCTCCTAAGGCAAGAAAGAAGCTAGATACCTTCCCTACCTTCTTCTCTAGTCTCTGTTGTTACTGTACAGGGAAGGATGTATTAAAAATTTCCAGTTGCTATGCTTGCAATAACAACAAAAAATTGAAATATTACTGCAACCAAAGCAGTGGCATCTGACCTAGCTTTGGAGAGAACCAGAAACAATAGCTCTGTGTGTTGCGTTTGTTTTAGACTAATTAAGAGGTGCTCACAGAGGAGTATCACAGTTTAATGTCATGGGGGCACAGGTCAAATAACTATATTTCAGAATCTTATTATCAAAATAAGTAGTGTATCTGCTTTCCTATGGAGCTAGAAATTCAAATGGTAGGCAAAATGGCATCCTTGTACATATTCTTGCTAACTGGATTTTGCAAGGTGGAAAGGTTCACTTGGACCTAAAGAATGCATTTCTGTGGTATTGCGGCTAACATTTTCCTTTATCTTCTACTACTGCTTTACATCATCTACGTCTATTAAAATATAGTTATCAGTTTGGTTTGTTGGTTTTGAAACGGAGGCCCAAAATTATTGGGATGGCAGGAAGCTGTGAAAGCAGCAGTGACTGGAAGCTCGCAGTGCAGTTCGTATCAGGGACCAGCAGACACGCTGCTCTGCCCAAGCAGCTAGCCAGCCTCAGGCAAACGACACCAGAGATTATACAGCAGTTCGTGAACTGTGGGCTGGCTGCTAAAAGATGCTTTTAACAAAAAAATAAAGGAGCTTTGTACTCTCTAGCAACAGGGTGTAAGCTGCATTTAACATTTTAATTCCTTGCCTGCCTCTGCACAGGGCAGAGTAACCCCCATCCTGTGCATGCGGCACCATGGAATCGCCTGTTCCAATGCAACGGGGATGCACAGGCAGAGCATGCGCTTTAATGAAACAGCACACGATTTCTTATCCTTTGACATCCCCCCCATATTTTCATTCTCTCCGTTTTCATTCTCTCTGTTAGCATTGCAAAAAATAAAATTATAAATCCCCCTAGCACAAAGAACAAGGAAGAGGTATTAAAACTACCATTTGCTTTTTTCCTTATGATCCATAGCATGAATGTAGTTAGGAGAGAAGCTTACATTTAGTACTAAACCTAATTTTGTTCCTTTTCAATATTTAAATTTCCTCCAATGAAAAACTTTATTCTTAAATTCCCCCAGCCTTATGTACGAGGCTCCTCTAAAGTTTAGCTTGATCCTTATTAATACATTATTGTAAAAAACTAGAATAATTTTCAGACCAAGACACTTGTTTTCTGTCTCCTGCATCTCAGAAATACAGTTCATACAAATCATCCTATATCTCCAAACAAGTGTTTCCCTGAAAGTGGATGACAATAAAACGAAATAACCCTTTTACGGACTTTCAGGAAGACATTAAACCAGGTTTTAAAATGAGAAGCAAATCTCAACTATAGCCTTTTCAGGACTGTGTAACAGAATATTTTAAAAAACATTTAGTAATTGAAGAACTACCTGAATATTCAAATACATTTGAAATCTTAAGAATCAAATCAGTAAGAAAACACATGTGACTGAAGTTAAATGTAGACATTGGATTCTCATGACTTTTGGATACATGATATTATACCAAAGGGGAAGAAAATACTCACCTAATGTTTCTAACACATTTCATATTCTGATTTCTTTTGCAGTACACATAAAACCCAAGAAATACTAAGTCCTTCACACAAAGTCTTCACATGATTTATACGAAATGAAATCACAAAAATTACAGTAAAATAAAGGTGTCAGATTTAAACATTCAATTGCAAGGAAACACAATGGTATGAAATTCAACCTCCCAGTTGTGCTAATGATTTGCAGAATATTATGTAAGATGACCTACTGAGTTAAGGCTCTTTTACTGCCTACGCGCATAAGGGTGAGCGAAAGACAATGTCAGCACTGACTGAATTTCCAATTTCAAGCACTCAATTTCAAGGCTTCGGCTTCCATGCCGCTTGGCTTACAGACACGCCATTCACTGCCTATGTGATCTGCAGTTGGGGAGGGTAATTGCAATTTTTGGAGAAAAGTCCATAACCTACTCCTCTGTCTCAACGGGATGAATTCTGTATGAAACACTCTACAATAATTAAGAGCACAATATTTAACTATGTCTGACATCCTTATATGGCCAGTGAGTAAGCATTTGAGGTTGTAGGACAAATGATTGTAACAAGCACACTCAGAGAACGCTCTAAACGTCCTACATCTGAGACATATTTTTCACAGCTGGCCAGATGTGATCTATCTGAGAACAGTTTGAAGAAGTACTATTTCAAAACTGAATATTGGGATCCTCCCACACAGACAAGGCTATTTCTAAGATCATCTCCCTTAGATCAAGAACCTACCCATCAGTCAGAATGAATAATAAAGGGGCATCAAGCCATCAACTAAGAACCAGTTTAAGGAGCTTGAAGAATGTGGCTTTGGTGCTACTTTTTTATGCACAGCAGATACACTGCACCTCTGAGAGGATACATTTCCAAAACTACTCTTTTTTTTTTTTGAACCAGAAGTCTTTTTTTTTTAGGTAGTTGAAATACTCAGTAAAATATTTCCAGATTACAACCTAATTTTAAAAAAAAAAAAAAAGCAATTACAAAGTTTTATTTTCCAGTTATTTTTGAAAGTTCTCAGTATAATTCAGACCACTCCAATGATTCATACTCCCTGCAGATGTCTGGTACATTTATCATGTACACAAAATGTTATAATAAAAATCATTTAGCTCTCCATTTGTAAGATAAGAACAATTTTTAAAAAACGAAATAGCTGTTACATATTTCCTAGATACACTGAGTTAAAAAAAAAAAAGGTATGAATATGACTCTATGAATGACTGTATGAACGTTGTTCTAACATTAGCTGCAATATTATACTTTGGTATTACTGTTTGGCTTGTACTTTTCCTGTGTCATAATTAATTTTTCATTTAATTCAACGGACTCTCTCAAGAACAAAAACAGTAGTTATAAAAGTTTCATTATATTAAATAAATACATAAAACCAATAACTTAAGCTTCCCTTTTCTGATTGCACAATGTAAAAAAGATGAAGTACTATAGTCATTGGATACTGCATGACTTCCATAAATGGAAACTGAGTAGGCTCTTCAGATGTCGGTGAAATTATTTCAATGAGCAGATTCAGAGAACTCTGTATCCCAGGAACAAGGAGAGTCTTTCACATGTATAATATTGATGCTCCAAGACTCAATATGAAGGATCTAGTTAGTTATTATTTCTGGACAGAATGCAATAAATTAAGAATGGTTATCCACATAATACAACAGCATAAATGTTTTGAAAAAACATAGTGAAGAAAGGCTATTTTCTTAAATTTTAAATTATAAGAGTAATACTGATGTCAGGTGTGCAAAGGACACCTGGTTGTTCCTAGCTGGTCTCTGTTTCGGCTCTGTTTACCCGTATGTAGAGTTTTGAACAGGGAACACCGACATAAGTTGAACTAAAGCTGATACTGCTGA